>NW_015557203.1:170485-179855 GCF_001515605.1 Sinocyclocheilus anshuiensis | reverse complement strand
TAGAGCTTCCATAGACCGCCCAATGGCACGGGCGGTCTCTTTGGTGGCGCGGAGAGATAGATCAGCGGTCCTCCTAAGCTCTGCTATGTCATGCTTTTTCATTTCTTCGCCTTCATCTAGCTCCTTGAGCAGGTCGGATTGGTATGCCTGTATCACCGCCATGGTGTGCAGACACGCACCAGCCTGACCTGCCGCTGTATACCCCTTGCCCACAAGGCTAGTTGTTGCATGTAACGGCCTGGAGGGCAATGCCAGAGCCTTTAATGACGATGCCGCACCCGGGGGACAGATAGCTCGCGAGCGTTTGTTCCACCCGGGGCATCGTCTTATAACCATTATCACTAACCCCCGCCACGTTTGCATAGTGAGAGGAAGCGGGGGTAAATAGACGTACTGAATATGGTCTAAACCCACGACCTCGACATCGGGGAAAAACGGTAGGCTCCGGCGCGGAGGTGGCAGTTTACTCCGCAGAAAGCGCTCATCTAATTAGCTTTTCTGGGCATGGGCGGTCTCTTTGGTGGCGCGGAGAGATAAATCGGCGGTCCTCCTAAGCTCTGCTATGTCATGCTTTTTTATTTCTTCGCCTTCATCTAGCTCCTTGAGCAGGTCGGCTTGGTACACCTGTAACACCGCCATGGTGTGCAGACACGCACCAGCCTGACCTGCCGCCGTATACCCCTTGCCCACCAGGCTAGATGTTGCACGTAACGGCCTGGAGGGCAATGCCGGAGCCTTTAATGACGATGCCGCGCCGGGGGACAGATAGCTCGCGAGCGTCTGTTCCACCCGGGGCATCGTCTTATAACCATTATCACTAACCCCCGCCACGTTTGCATAGTGAGAGGAAGCGGGGGTAAATGGACGTGCTGAATACGGTCTAACCCACGACCTCGACACCTCGGTGTGGAGATCGGGGAAAAAAAAAGGTGGCAGTTTACTCCGCAGAGAGCGCTCATCTAATTTGCTTTTCTGCAGTTCAGCTTGTTTCTTGGCCGGCCAATTGATGTTTAACTTAGCTACGGCACGAGTGACCACCTCCAATAACTCCTCATACTGTGCTGTGTGAGGGGGCGAATCCTCATCGGCGCTCTCCACATCAACCTCCTCGGAGGAAGATAGGCGGAGCGTCGAGCCCGTTACCCGGGGGGAAGAAACCGCAGTGCGTGCTTCCGATCCCAGAGAGCGGGCACCGGATCTGACGGGTGAGGAAGGACATAGGGGCTCACCTGTCTCCATTCCCTCCGCCAAATCCAATTGCGAACCCCACGAATGCAGCCGCCGCTCAGCCTCGGCTGAAGCGGTACCAGCACTACGAGGAACGCTGGTGAAGGCTCCCTCCTCAAAGAGAGCCTTCCGGGAGCGAAGCGAGCGCAATGACATTCGCTCACAATGCGGGCAATCGGCCCCCTCGAGAGCCGATGCCGCATGCTTCGCCCCCAAGCAAACAACGCACATACTGTGTGTATCCCCACTCGTAATGTAGCGAGGGCAGGGAGGAACACAGCCTGAAACGCTGCTCACTTTCGCCCTTATGTTTTTTTTTCTCTGTTGCCTTGGACATTGTGCTTATAACTTTCTTTTATGACGGACAACACCAAATAAGACTCACAACAGAGATTATGACTGACATCTGTTTCGACCTCACTCTGACCGTCACTAACGGTCTAAATAGAATGATAACCTTCGTTCCGCCTTCTCTCGAGACCTTATGTAAACAAAGTCATGCCCATGACCCCGGAGGCGGAACTCCCGCACGTATAAAAGCGGGTTTTACTTCCGGCTCGTTCTCTTTACCTTTCTCGCCTTGAGAGACCTGGTACTGGTAAGAACGATCTAATTTATATTTCACCATTCAATTCTTCACCAGATGGGGCAGGTGCCTTGAGTCCCTGTGAATTGTGGTGTTTTTTCTCTGCTGAATTGCAGTTAGTAGAATTTACTATCACTGCATTATTTTTCATTAGGCTAGTTATATATACTAGCAGTTCAATTGGGATTATTCTGATTTGTTTTTCAGTGTATTCATCAGTGGATATTGAATATACTGCATTACAAAATTTTGGTGAGTATTGTATATTTCCTCATATCCTATATCACTGTTCGCAGTTGTTGGGATTGATAAAGGCCTGCTAAGTACATTCGCGTACTGGTGCGTGTCTTTGGATTCATGTCAGCTTGATATATTTCACTGCTGTTCGCAGCCAGTTTGTTGTGTGTGGCTTACCTACTGCGCCAGGAGTATTATGGCTTCTCCGTGCTGCACGTTTTGTCGCTCAGCAATGGACCCTCGTGATGGTCATAGGGAATGTCCTTCATGCTTGGGGGTTGCTCATTTGAAAGAGGATGTTGGTAATCCCTGCACTGCAGCTTGTGATCTACCTAGAGATGAACGAATTTGTCGCGCTAATAGGGCATGCAGCTCTGCACCCGAGCGTGGTAGGCTGAGGGAACGTTCATCGGACAGGCATGGTCATAAGTGCCCACGCAAACACTCATGTGACTATCATGACTCCACACACAAATCAAGCCGTGAGTTTGTGGCTGAGGCAACTAAACGTCCAACGCGAGCTCCGACAACGGAAGGTGGTAACACTGATACTCATCTGCAGATCCTAGCAGCTATTCAGAGTTTATCACGGAGAATGGATCAGTTTGAAGCTAATCGGTCTTCCTCCTCATCTCTACCTCCCGGTAAGGAGGACGTTCCAACGGATGGGCAACATTCCCGTCCTGGGGAAGGCGCAAAGAATTCTGATGTGTTATCACTTCTGGCTCCCCACTCTCTCTTTGATGATACACAACAGTCGGGAGAAGTGAGCCAATGTAAGGGAACTCATTCAGACTCTGCAGAAGTTGATGATGAATCAACAATGAAAGAGGAGTTTCCTTCAAATACCCTTATTACTAAGGTATTTAGTGCAGCAAAGATCGTTGGCCTGCAGTCTACATTGCCTGATCCTGCTGTTGTTGGGGGTGTATGGGAAGGCATATCTCAGAATAGTTCTGCACCTTGTATTCCAGTGGCAGACGACTACACGTCTATGTTGAGAACAGCTTGGAAGAAACCGTCTCAAAAGCCTCAATTTAATGCAGGCTGTAGACGGTTGGCCAATGCCCGTTATCCTACAGAAACTGGATTGGGGGACATGCCGCCAGTAGAACGAGTTATAGCTGCATGGACTGCATTAGGCCCCGTCCGTGCTTCCAATAACCCTCGCTGTCCCAGGAAGGAGTGTGCCAAAACTGACAGTCTGGTTTCACGGCCCTTTTAATGCTGCTGCACGTGCAGCCCGCAAAGGCAATGCTTTGGCTATCCTGCTAGCAGCTTTGCAAAAAACAATAAGCATGGATGACCAAGATTCTAGGAACCTTGTTGATTCAGCTTTGGCCACCCACTCTCAACTGACATTTGATGTGGGGGAGGTAATGTCTTCGGCTATTTTGTGTCGTAGAGAAATATGGCTGGCACAAACCACTTTGCCTGACGCCATAAGAGGTGAGCTAATGAATTTGCCAGTGATGCCTGGTCAGGTCTTTCATTCAGACTGCTCAGCGCTCTATCACAATGAGGGAAACTGTTCAGCGAGCCTGTCATAAACCTCCCTCAGCCTCCACGCAGAAGTATAAAGAATCCCAGGGGATGCAACAACCTGCTTGGTCTAGGTGCACGGGTAGTAATCCAGCTGATGTTCAAGGGCAGAGCTTTCGTGCCCAAGGGTGGAATCCTGCCACATATTCCCAGAGGAAATCTCAGCCCCGGGGCAGAAAACAACAGGGAAGTTCACGGAGGAATAACCTGTTCCGTGCCTCTTGTTCTTCGTTTTTTGCAAATTCAACTAGACCAAGGCAAAGCAGCTAGCACGATCAAGGTCTATGCCTCATCTATCTCTGCATTTCATGGAAGGGTTGATGGCCAGCCAGTAGGCCGACATCCCTTGGTATGCCAGTTTCTGAAAGGGGTTCGTCGTCTCTGTCCAGTTCGCACTCTGTGGGCACCAAGTTGGGACATGCCTCTCGTATTAGACTCTCTCACTAAGCCCCTGTATGAACCATTGGCTAAGACAGATCTTAAAGCTTTGTCTCTTAAGACAGCTTACCTCTTGGCCATATGCTCTGGAAAAAGGGTAGGAGAATTATGTGCTCTATCGTGGGCACAGGGGTGTCACTTTGGCCAAACCCTGCCTTTTTACCAAAAACAGATCCTTGTGGCACTCCATATTTTACTGGTGATAATTGAGATGATTCCCCATTTAAATGAACAAAATGGTAACGATCGGACAGGTAGGATCTAAACCATCTTAAAGCCTGCCCTTGAATACCTGTATAGTTTTGTAATCGATCTATGAGTATGTCATGAACTAGTGCAACACCAGTGAGCACTGCTGTCTTAATGTCTGTTGCCCAGCGAGGAGCGAATGGTATGGATTTTGTAGTTCCTCGCGACCCTGTTGACAAGAGTTATCCTATTTAGACCATTAGTGACGGTCAGAGTGAGGTCGAAACAGATCGTAAGTTATGACTATAACTATGGATCTGTGAGACCGAAGGATGACCGTCACTAATCCTTGTCACTCGGAACTCTGGGGCGTTCAAGGTAAGAGAACGAACCAGAAGTAAAACCCGCGTTTATACGTGCGGGAGTTCCGCCTCTGGGGTCATGGGCGTGACTTTGTTTACATAAGGTCTCGAGAGAAGGCTGAACGAAGGTTATCATTCTATTTAGACCGTTAGTGACGGTCATCCTTCGGTCTCATAGATCCATAGTTATAGTCATAACTTACGATCAGTACATTGCATCCATTGCAGCTGTGCATTCGGTTTTAAAGGAATAGCAGCTCAATTTAGTTGCTATTGTCCGAGTCATTGTTAATGTTAATCAAGCAACAAATGAAAGACAGAAAATCACGCACTGCTCTTGACTGAAAAACTTTAGTAGCACTAAAGATTTATCTAAATTTATTTATAGAAATAAATATGTCTGCTTGAAAGAATGAAGAATATGGTAAACATGTTGCTATAAAGAATGCATAATTAGCCTATATAACCATTGGTATTTCATTAAAAAGAAGACCATGTTCTTGTTCTTTATGAGAAGTGGTTTTATTTAATTTTAATATAAAGGCATGTTGTGTGTCACTGCAGTTAAATGAGTGTCTATCATGATAAAACCTTAATATCAAACCTATAAAATGAGTTTGGACATTTTAGAGAAATGCTTAATTAATGCACTGTAACTAAACCCATTAGATTTTAGCTGACTAAATTTACTGTAGATTTAGTCTACTCAAATCTTATGATATTTAGTCGACTAAAACTAGACTAAAACTAAAAACAATTCAGATGACTAAAATATGACTAAAACTAAATGGCATTTTAGGGTACTTTCACACCTGGCCTGTTGTTTCGGAACCTGGCGCGTTTCCCCCCTTAGCTCGGTTCGTTTGGGCATATGTGAACATGACAATCGAGCTCGGATCTGCGCCAAAACAATCGGTCCGAGATCGCCTGAACCGTTTCCCCCCTTAGCTCGGTTCGATTGGGCATATGTGAACACGGCAATCGCGCTCGGATCCGCGCCAAAACAATCGGCTTGATTGAAAACGAACTCTGGAGCGGTTCGGTTGTAGTGAGAAAGCAATCCGATCCAACGGACCAACGAACCAGGCTATATCACAATTTATGATGGGTAATTACGTAAGTTCCGTGAAAAGCATCAGCTTTGTTGTTTTGCTAATACCTCAAAATGAACCTGTGAATGTCTGTGGGTGAGCACGTCTTTGCCATTCAAAAATCAAAGCGCACTTTATTTTATAATGCCGTCTTATTGCTCTTCTTTGTAGGTGCATTTTAAAAATGTTTTCCCAATCAATCCTGGACTCCTACTCAAAATGATAATTTATTATAATGACAGCTACAAAAACAACAAAAAAATCAACATAAAAAAAAATCTAATCGGAACAAAGCAATCGATCTACAGGTGTGAAATCACCCTTAGTCAAAAGACTATGACTAAAACTAAATCAAAATTTGCTGTCAAAATTGACACTGGAGTGGATCCTTGTACACTCTAATGGCTAATATTACCTACAATCCATTGCACTCTGGCGAAGGATTCGGTTCAGAACTACAAACACGAATAAAAAGCGTTAAAAAAACTACAAACATGGCAGATTTGCGCGACTGACAGTTAAGTAGAGGTTTAGATAAAGGGGTTTAATGCTGCTTTAATGCTGGGGTTTAGTCCTCAGGAAGTTCGTACTTAGGAGCAGGGCTGGACTGGGACAAAAAATCGGGCCAGGGATTTTTTGGTCCAGGCGGCCCACCACCATTTCTATTTATATATATATGATATACACTACCAGTCAAAAGTTTTTGAACAGTAAGATATTTTAATCTTTAAAGAAGCCTCTTCTGCACACCAAGCCTGCATTTATTTGATCCAAAATACAGCAAAAGCAGTAATATTGTGAAATATTTTAAATATTTAAAATAACTGTTTTCTATTTGAATATATTTTAAAATGTAATTTATTTCTGTGATTTCAAAGCTGAATTTTTAGCATCATTACTCAAGTCACATGATCCTTCAGAAATCATTCAAATATTCTGATTTGCTGCTAATAAAAAACAATTATTATTTTTATTATGTTGAAAACAGCGGAGTATAATTTTTCAGATGATGAATAGAACAGCGTTTATCTGAAATGGAAATCCTTTGTAACATTATGAATGTCTTTATCATCCATTTTGATCAATTTAAAGCATCCTTGCTAAATAAAATTATTAATTTCTATCATTTCTTTCCCAAAAAACAAGAAAAAAAATTATACTGACTCAAAGCTTTTGAATTGTAGTGTAAAATGTTGCAAAAGCTTTTTATGCAGTTCGGTTGTAGTGAGAAAGCAATCCGATCCAACGGACCAACGAACCAGGCTATATCACAATTTATGAAGGGTAATTACTTAAGTTCCGTGAAAAGCATTAGCTTTGTTGTTTTGCTAATACCTCAAAATGAACCTGTGAATGTCTGTGGGTGAGCACGTCTTTGCCATTCAAAAATCAAAGCACACTTTATTTTATAATGCCATCTTATTGCTCTTCTTTGTAGGTGCATTTTAAAAATGTTTTCCCAATCAATCCTGGACTCCTACTCAAAATGATAATTTATTATAATGACAGCTACAAAAACAACAAAAAAATCAACATAAAAAAAAATCTAATCGGAACAAAGCAATCGATCTACAGGTGTGAAATCACCCTTAGTCAAAAGACTATGACTAAAACTAAATCAAAATTTGCTGTCAAAATTGACACTGGAGTGGATCCTTGTACACTCTAATGGCTAATATTACCTACAATCCATTGCACTCTGGCGAAGGATTCGGTTCAGAACTACAAACACGAATAAAAAGCGTTAAAAAAACTACAAACATGGCAGATTTGCGCGACTGACAGTTAAGTAGAGGTTTAGATAAAGGGGTTTAATGCTGCTTTAATGCTGGGGTTTAGTCCTCAGGAAGTTCGTACTTAGGAGCAGGGCTGGACTGGGACAAAAAATCGGGCCAGGGATTTTTTGGTCCAGGCGGCCCACCACCATTTCTATTTATATATATATGATATACACTACCAGTCAAAAGTTTTTGAACAGTAAGATATTTTAATCTTTAAAGAAGCCTCTTCTGCACACCAAGCCTGCATTTATTTGATCCAAAATACAGCAAAAGCAGTAATATTGTGAAATATTTTAAATATTTAAAATAACTGTTTTCTATTTGAATATATTTTAAAATGTAATTTATTTCTGTGATTTCAAAGCTGAATTTTTAGCATCATTACTCAAGTCACATGATCCTTCAGAAATCATTCAAATATTCTGATTTGCTGCTAATAAAAAACAATTATTATTTTTATTATGTTGAAAACAGCGGAGTATAATTTTTCAGATGATGAATAGAACAGCGTTTATCTGAAATGGAAATCCTTTGTAACATTATGAATGTCTTTATCATCCATTTTGATCAATTTAAAGCATCCTTGCTAAATAAAATTATTAATTTCTATCATTTCTTTCCCAAAAAACAAGAAAAAAAATTATACTGACTCAAAGCTTTTGAATTGTAGTGTAAAATGTTGCAAAAGCTTTTTATTTCAGATAAATGCTGATCTTTAGATCTTTCTATTCATCAAAGAATCTCGAAAAAAATTTACTCAACTGTTTTACATTTTGATAATAATAATAATAATAATAATAATAACTAATGTTTCTTGAACAGCAAATCAGCATATTAGAATGATTTCTGAAGGATCATGTGACATTGAAGACTGGAGTAATGATGCTGAAAATGTAGCTTTGATCACAGAAATAAATGACATTTTAATATATATTTAAAGAGAAAGCAGTTATTCAGCAACAATCGATTTTCCAGATGTCCCAAACAGTTGGAAGGGAGCTTCGTCAGAGAAAATAACTTTGCATCAGTCTTCTGCTGTCCAATCCTTGTACTTCCTGCAGAATTTCATCTGTCCTTGACGTTTTTCTTGGAGAGAAGTGGCTTCCTTGCTGCCCTTATTGACACAAGGTCTTGGCCTCACTGTGCGTGCAGATACTCTCACACCAACCTACTGCCATTCCTGAGCAAGCTCTGCACTGGTGGTGACACGATTCTATAGCTGACTCCTCAGGAGAAGACAGTCCTGGCGCATACTGGACAGTTGTCCAAATGTCTTCACCACTGCTCTGACACCAACCTGCTGTCATTCCTGAGCAAGCGTTGCACTGGTGGTGACACGGTTCCGTAGCTGACTCCTCAGGAGGAGACGGTCCTAGGGCTTGCTGGACACTCTGGGACGTCCTGAAGACTTCTTCACTGCAGTTGAACCTCTCTTCTTGAAGTTCTTGATCATCCGGTAAATGGTTCTTTCAGGTGCAATGTTCTTTGTAGCAATTTCCTTGCATATGAGGCCATTTTGATCCAAAGCGATGATGGCTGCATGTGTTTCTTTGGAGGTAACCATTACTAACAAGAACACAATGATTGGAAGCACATCGTCCCTCCTTTTATAGCAGTCAGTCTTCTATTACAATCTAATTAGTAAGATAGTGATTTTACCTGACTAGTACTCATTCATACTTTCACATGTGCTGCTGATATGATTAGTCAGTTAATGTTAGCTGGTCATTTTGTGTCAGGATCAAAACTCCTTTTTTTGTGAAAAATTCATTTTTTGACCAATGAAGCTTTTAGCAATTATTTAATATGCATCTGATCACTCTACACAATAATCTAGAAACAATGTGAATGAACACCACAACAGCTTAAGCAGCAAACTTTCATGTCACTGCCAAAACTTTTGGCCATGACTGTATA
>NW_015557203.1:159420-169592 GCF_001515605.1 Sinocyclocheilus anshuiensis | reverse complement strand
AATTTGTTTTGGGGGATTTTTGTGAAAAGTTCATTTTTTTGGCCAATGAAGCTTTTTGCAATTATTTAAAATGCATCTGATCACTCTACACAATATTCTAGAAACAATGTGAATGAACACCACATCAGCTTAAGCAGCAAACTTTGCAAAACACAAAATGTATGTCACTGCCAAAACTTTTGGCCATGACTGTATAAGTAGGCACATTGGGACACAGCAGGTGTTTCCTTTTTTAATGAATCAGCTCTTTGAACGAATCGGTTGAATGAATGATTCAGTGACTCACTCATTAACACAATCAAATGCTTTGTTCCTGAATGAATCAGCCGTTTTAATGAATCAGTTTACTGCCACCTGGCAGTTTTATTTTCACATTTCAACTATTTTTTTCATGTTTGAAATAGTTTCAAATATCAGTGTTCAAAGTTTTATGTTTAAAACAAAGCATTATTTATGCATTTGTAACTGCAGGTTAAATACACCCTTTGTCCCCACTGAGCTACATTAAACTGTAAATACATCTAAATGCCACTTCAGATGCAGATTCAAAGAGTGAAAAATTGAAGGGGGTCTGAATACTTTCCGTACCCACTGTATATATACACTGAACAAAATTAAACGCAACACTTTTGTTTTTGCCCCCATTTTTCATGAGCTGAACTCAAAGATCTAAAACTTTTTCTATGTACACAAAAGGCCTATTTCTCTCAAATATTGCTCACAAATCTGTCTAAATCTGTGTTAGTGAGCACTTCTCCTTTGCCGAGGTAATCCATCCACCTCACAGGTGTGGCATATCAAGATGCTGATTAGACAGCATGATTATTGCACAGGTGTGCCTTAGGCTGGCCACAATAAAAGGCCACTAGTACAATAAATATCACATACTTTAAAACTTTTTCTCAAGTAATATTATAAACGGTGACTCTAACGTCTACCAAAGTCAATTTCTGGTAAGATATCTGTACTTTTACTTAAGTGTGTCTTTCAGGTTCCCTATCGATGCTTCACTCGTACTGCGTCTTGCTTAAGACGCTAAGGGGAAAACTCCCTTTTCTCTGAATACTGAAGCCTTTTTCAATCACGCAGTGAAACTGCATGGCCATTGGTTCGTGCAGTGTATTAGAAACGAACCAAATCTTCTCCTTCA
Source organism: Sinocyclocheilus anshuiensis (assembly GCF_001515605.1). Classification (NCBI taxonomy): domain Eukaryota; kingdom Metazoa; phylum Chordata; class Actinopteri; order Cypriniformes; family Cyprinidae; genus Sinocyclocheilus; species Sinocyclocheilus anshuiensis. The sequence continues at coordinate 168,442 of NW_015557203.1, read as the reverse complement.
GCGACGACTACAGATCTTCGCACTACAAGACTAAGAAGCATTCGCCGTGAACAAGCCTCGCAGTGGATCAAGAGCCCTCTCTGCTCGGCTAACTTTGCCGCTCTTCAGCTGCCTTCGACGTCTGCAGCAGCGTGGTCTCCCCTGCATGCAGCTGATGGTCACGGCCAGTGCGTTTCATGCTTGGGCGCTGCCCACGCTGAAGCTGCACTTAATGAGACGGAATGTCCTGTGAGGAAAAAGCAGCGGGGCAGATGATCTCAGCGCTCGGTGATGAGTGAGCTCATGCCGGCTGAGCCCCCGCATGCCTCAATCTCTCCACATAGAGAGGCTTCCCCCGTCCTCTTCTCGCACCCGGACCAGCATCCCTCTGCGGCTGCGAGCGATCTGGTTTCATTCGGTGGGAGTGAGTGTGACGCCATGGACGACAGTGTGTCTCTGGCTGCCTCAGATGCGGAGGAGCTGTCAGGCTCGTCTTTCGACCCTGTCCCCCTGCCGTCTGCAGAGCCCAGCGCTGCCAGCACAGGCATGGATGCCGAACTCTTCCGCGTTCTATCTAAGGCTGTTCAAGAGCTGGGTTTGGATTGGTCTCCGTCGGAGGAGCCCACCCGCAGCCGCCTGGACGAATGGTTCTTGCCGAGGCGCAATCAAGTCACTCGACAACGAGCTTCTCCATTCTTCCCGGAAGTCCATGAAGAGATAACCAGATCTTGGCACGCCCCCTATTTGGCCCGCCTGCGTACCTCCTCTTCGTCTGCCCTCACTACGGTCGACGGCGCCGAAGAAAAGGGGTATGACAAACTGCCTCCCCTGGATGAGTCAGTGGCCGCGCATCTCTGCCCACCCATGGCCATCGGCTGAAAGGCAAAGGCCGCCCAGCCGTCCAAGCCGTGCAGGACTACTTCAGCACTCGCTGGAAGGTCCTACTCGTCTGCTGGACAAGCGGCCTCGGCGCTTCACTCCATGGTGGTCGTCCAGGTCCTTCAGGCCAAACTTCTCCAGAAAATGGTCGAGTCTGGACCGGACCCCGCGGCTTGCAAAGAGCTATGCAGCGCGACCGACCTGGCTTTACGCGCCACAAAGATGGCAGCTCAGGCGATCGGTAGATCCATGGCCAGCCTTGTGGTGCTTGAGCGCCACCTATGGTTGACCCTCACAGAGATCAAGGATGCGGAGAAAGTCCCCTTCCTTGACTCTCCGGTCTCCCCCTCTGGCCTGTTTGGACCTGCGGTCGAAGGGTTCGCAGAGCGCTTCACTGCTGCACAGAAGTTCACCCCAAGACGGCGCCGACTCAGCAGCCCACGAAGCCCGCCTCATCAGCTGCACCGCTGGTCTCTAAGCCTGAGCCCCCACATCGCTCCAGCTCGGCTAGACGCTACCCATTCCCTAAATGCCAAGGACCCCGGCCCAAGATAGTGCTGGACCCGGCGCCTCTCCCCGTTCACTTCCGGGTGCCGATGGCATTGTGTTTGTGGTAAATACTGTTGTGAACCCTGGGCCCGTTCAATTAGCGCCCGCACAACTTACCTTACTTACATTTTCAAAAAGAGAGCAAATTTCCCCTTCCACATTTCACGAGCGTTGGGTTCCCGCATGGCGGCCTGTCGCTCGAACCAACCCAACCCCTTGCCGAAAGGAGCCATAGAAATTGTTCCCCCAGCTCAGAGCGAGTCAGGCTTCTACAGCCGTTATTTCCTCGTCCCCAAAAAGGATGGCAGCCTAAGGCACATCCTAGACACCTGAACTGCACCCTCATGAGACGGCCATTCAGTATGATTACATTGAAGCAGATCCTCTCGCAAGTGTGCCCAGGGACTGGTTCTTTTCGCTGGATCTGAAAGATGCCTACATTCACATACAGATAGCCCCCCACCACAGGCGGTTCTTGAGATTCGTCTTCGAGGGAGTGGCATATCAGTACACGGTCCTTCCCTTCGGACTGTCCCTAGCTCCCCGTACTTTTACGAAGTGCATGGATGCGGCTCTTTCCTCGCTGAGACAGATGGGAATACGCATCCTGAATTATCTCGACAACTGGCTCATCTTCGCCCAGTCAGAGAATGAGCTAGTATCCCACAGATCCTTACTCCTCAGCCACTTACAGTGCCTGGGACTCAGGGTCAACTTTGCCAAGAGCGCGCTGTCTCCCAGCCAACGGATTTCGTTCCTGGGAACAGTTCTCGACTCAGCCCGAATGAGGGCGGTAGTCGCGCCAGATCGTGCACAGGCTATTCGGCAGCTCGTGGCCTCATTCGAAATTGGAGCCCTTTGCCCTCTTAAGGCCTTTGGACTGGCTCATCTTGGCCCAGTCGGAGGATGAGCTACTATTTCACAGATCCTTCCTCCTCAGCCACTTAGAATGCCTGGGACTCAGGGTCAATTTTGCCAAGAGCGCGCTGTCCCCCAGCCAACGGATATCGTTCCTGGGAACAGTTCTCGACTCAGCCCGAATGAGGGCGGTAGTCGCGCCAGATCGTGCACAGGCTATTCGGCAGCTCGTGGCCTCATTCGAAATTGGAGCCCTTTGCCCTCTTAAGGCGTTTCAGAAGATGTTGGGCCTCATGGCCTCTGCATCTCCAGTACTTCAGCTGGGCCTGCTTCGTATGCGGTCCCTTCAGTACTGGCTGAAACCATGAGTTCCGTCCCACGCCTGGCGCCATGGACGCATGCGTGTCAAGGAGAAGAGAGGTGGTCTCGACAGACGCTTCCAACACAGGTTGAGGAGCGCTGTGCGATGGCAAACCAGCTTTCGGCCATTGGTCGAAAGAGGAGAGTCGGCTTCACATCAACTGCCTGTAAATGTTGGCAGTATGTTTGGGTCTTCGCACCTTCCTGCCAGACCTAAGGGGACACCATGTGCTGGTCCGCTCAGACAGCATGACAGGGGTGTCATATATAAATTGCCAGGGCGGTCTCTCCTCGAAGCGCCTCTTCATTCTGGTAGAGCGCCTCCTGGAATGGGCTCAGCTACACTTGCGTTCGCTAAGAGCAGCACATGTGCCGGGCAGGTTGAACCAGGGAGCGGACATGCTATCCCGGAGCAACGTCCCCTCAGAAGAGTGGATGCTCCACCCACATACGGTTCAAAGAATCTGGGAGATCTTCGGCAAGGCAGAGGTCGACCTCTTCGCCTCAGAAGACAACTCTCACTGCCCAATTTACTTTTCGAAGGACAAGGATGCGTTGGCCCACGACTGGCCCAACCTCCTCCTTTACGCTTTCTCCCCGATCGGCCTGGTCCCACAGGTAATCAGGCGAATCAAGGAGCGGAAACACAGGATTCTCTTCGTGGCCCCGCTCTGGAGGACCCAACACTGGTTCGCAGAGCTGTCTCAGCTGCTTATAGCAGCCCCATGGCCCATTCCCCTGAGACGAGACCTCCTCTCTCAGGCGAACAGAATGATATGGCACCCCCAGTCTGAGCTGTTTGCTCTGCACCTCTGGCCTCTCGATGGGAGCCTGTGGTGGCCGCTCCAAAGGGCTTCCAGTCACGAAGCAGAGACTTTCCAAGTGGATAGTTGATGCTATTGCGCTAGCATACTCCTCTTTGGGCCTACATTGCCCCATGGGAGTAAGAGCCCATTCGATTAGAGGTGTGGCCTCGTCTTGGGTGTGGTCTAGCGGTGTGTCCATTGCAGAGATCTGTGCGGTGGCCAGCTGGGCCTCGCCATCCACATTGCCAGGTTCTATAATCTGGACGTCCCGGCCTTACAGGTCCGGGTCCTTTCTGCATAATGGGTTCATTCTTGCCTTAGAGCAAACCAGTGCTTAGGCTTTGCCGTAATTTTCCCTTAAGAACGCCCTTAAGTTTCCATTACACTTAAGGGCGTTGCATAAAATATCCCTTAAATGTTACTCAAGGGTTTATTAAGGTGAAACATCATAAACCCTTAGAATTTCTCTTAAGTATCCCGCTCTCAGGCGAACAGAACGATATGGCACCCCCAGCCCGAACTGTGGGCCCTGCACCTCTGGCCTCTCGACGGGAGCCTGCGAACCTACCCGAGAGCGTGCTAAACATGATATCTCAGGCTAGAGCAGCCTCTACAAGGCGGCTCTATGCACTTAAATGGTCTGTTTTCTCCGCCCGGTTTATGACCCGTGATGCAGACCAAATTTCCTGCGACATATCTCTGATATTGTCCTTCCTGCAGGAGCTGTTGGATAACGCTCCTGAACGCAGGCTGGTTGAACCCAGCATCTGGGTTAAAAAAAAGAACCTAGCATTTTTTAGAGAGTAAGAAATAATAATAGTAAAATATGATAGAAATCTAATTTTTGGGTGAACTTTAATTTTAACACTTTATTTTTTTATTTTACATTTTACATGTCACTATTGAAACTGCTTCCAAAACAATACCATAAACAAGCAAGGTTTTGATAAGCTGATTGGTTAGCAATTTTTTTTTTTTTTTACTTTATCTTTGTAAGACTCAAGGGTTTCTAGAGCCCACTCTATTTACAAGACTAGTCCTCAATTAAATATAACAACATAATAAATAAAGGGATTCACATTGGAATATGAAATGCTCTGAGCATCCAGTGAGTTTTCGCTTGATGCTCAGGAGAACCTAATCACACACAGCACCAAGGTTACTTAGCAACCAGTGGAAAGAAACAATCCACTGCCCATGGCATTTATACATGCCATTAATGTTGTCTTGGACATATACGTTATCTGAATATGAATTTGGACGGGTCATTTACATTGCTGTCACATCCTCAATGCTTATCAGGCAAATCTTTACGTTAAGATCAAGGCTCATGTACACAAAGAATCAAATCTCTGAGGAAACTACACAAAGGCATGTTATGTCTGTTGCTTCAGCAAAAGACTGAGCAGTTGGCTCCACTGTCCTGTAAACAATATAACTACTGTCAGTCTCAATGAACATGCATGGATCCAGTGGCCGCAGCTGGTGGGCAGCTTTTCATCTCAATGCAGCAATTGGGCATCCCAATTTTCACCTGACACTCTGTGCCAGCCACGAATGAGGATTAGAATTACAGTGGCTTTTGACAAGCTTGTCAGATGTCAGTCTAGAGAGAGAGAGAGAGAAATATTCTGGGAGAGAAAGACAAGTGTATCCACCTAGCAACGCAGTATGTATCCTCCTGCCATATTATGTGGGACAAAGGCTAAACCCCCTCTTCTTTATCAATGCTCTCTGTTTTTTACCTTGTATTTGCGTTTTTTTGTTTTTATATGTGATAATATATGTAGTGTTTTTTTTTGTTTTGTTTTGTTTTTTACTATCTATATGCCTGTACAACTTGTTCACTGTTTATTGCTTTGGCAACATTGTGCTGTTCCACAGTCATGCCAATAAAGCTCATTTGAATTTAATTGAATTTAATTGAGAGAGAGAGAGAGAGAGAGAGCGCATGCGCTGGAGCTGCATGACATGCTTTTGCTGCTGACTTCAAAACATCTGTTTATCAGCACATATTTTATGGTGCTTTAGTGGTATAATGTCTTTAAACTATAGGGTTGAATTGATTCAAATTTGTAATCAAAATAATTACATGACATGCAGATTAATCAATCAAATTAATTGCATATATAGATAATCTTTGAAGACAATTGAAAGAATCATGTTTATCACAATGTGACGCAATGCATAATCATATACATGAAGCTGAGGAAGTGACAGAGATGTCTCTGTTTGCCTATTTGGTTCATATTAGCCAGTGTCATTTTATCATTATCTATATATTATTTTAATATATTTTTAATTTGTTTAAATTCTTTTTCAGTTTTAATTTTAGTTTTAGTAATTACGTTATGTGCTCTTTATGCACTTTTGTCATTTTTATTAGCTTTAATTAATTTTTATTTCAGTTTAATAATTTTAGTATTTCAATTTATTTCAGTTAGGTGCCAAAGCATCATTTCTCCTTTTCTGTAGGTTGTTTAAAGTGCCCCTGTCATGGGTTTTTGAAAATTACATTTCATGCAGTGTGTAATGTAGCTGTATGTGAATGTAAACAGTCTGCAAATTGTATAGCTGAAAGTGCATCAACAATAAAGTTATTGTCAACTCCAAACCACTGAAATTAGTCGTTTTAAATTCGAATCCCTTTCCGCGAATTTCATACATCACGCCCGTCTTCGTTCTGCATGGACATCCCGCGAAAACAAACTTCAAATGCTGTTGCTCGTTCACGTGGATAATGTAATGTTGAGAAGACAATGTGCTCTTCGCTGTGAACGTGAATTCGGTTTACTATCACTTCCAAAGGATGAGGCTATGAAGAATCAGTGGTTTAAGTTCACCTTTACTAAGAGACCACAGGAGTATAATCACAACTTTTAGCTTTGTTCCCGTCACTTCACTGACGTCTGCAGTCTCCAGTCTCCAGTCTCCAGTCTCTGCAAGTTCAATGCAGGATTCGTAAACCGGTTGTCTTTGAAAGATTAGTCAGTGCTCAGTTTGTTTGGACCAGCTTGCTCTTCCAAATCACAGCCTGTAAGTATGATTAATAATTGTTGCTTTGATGTTCTGTCGAGCATGCAAAATATGTAGTTCTCCAGCTAACTTGCGTAATAGTTCTGCTAATGAGCTGTGGGCCTGCTATTGTCTAGAAATGTGTCAGTTAATTTAGAATGTCTGTTGTACGTGGAGTCATGATAAAGGATGGAGCAATATGTTGGTTTACAAATTGTAGTGCTTTATCAGTACTCTTTGTCTGTGTTCGGCTAACGCATATACCATTATTGTTTAGGTCTTTACTACCAAGCTGTGGGTCCGGTATGCTAACATATGTGTAAAACAACTTTTTCCCCTCTGATTCTTCTTTTTAGTACGGAAGTCCTAAGAGGCCATGGATTATTATTATTATTTTTCTTTCTTGTTTTGTCGTGATCACGACTTAATTATCTCGTGATCTCGACATAACATGTTAATTTCTCGTGATCACGACATAACGAAAGTTGTTTTCTCATGATCAAGACTTAATTTTCTCGTGATCTCGACATAATGATAGTTGTTTTCTCGTTATCACGACTTAATATTTTCTCGTGATCTCGACATAACAAAAGTTGTTTTCTCATTATCACGGCTTAATTTTCTCATGATCTCGACATAACAAAAGTTGTTCTCTAAGTTACACAACTGCACCAACAGGTGGCATTATATAACTAAATATATAACTGATGGGGTGTTGTATACGGCATATCCACTTTACTGTACACGTTTGGGACAGATTAAGAACCTTCTTCATATTAAAATATTAAGCCGTAATCATGAGAAAAAACTTTCGTTATGTCGTGATCACAAGAAAGTTAAGTCGTGATCATGAGAAAACAAGAAAGAAAAATATTAATAATCCATGGCCTCTTAGGACTTCCGTATTTTAGAACAGAGCGGAGCACTATTATCATTATAATAGGATGAATTATTGATAAGCCGTATTCCAGTACTGGTGATGGACATTTATTTTCCGACATGCTCTGCACACAGTAGACCAATCACAACAGACTGGGTCATCGGACCAATCAGAGCAGAGTAGCCTCATGCAAAGGAGGAGTTTGGAAAGAGAAATATTCGAACAAATCATTTGAGAGTTGTTGAGAAATAACGTACAATTAAATGCATATTATAAGAAAATGAATGTGTTTTTTGACCTTGCATGCATGTAAACCTGTTGTTGGGGACTCCTAAAACCAAGTTATAAACATTTCAAATAGCATAATAGGGGCAATTTAAGTCTAACATTCCATATGTATACTTAATCTTAGCTTTATTTCAATTAAAGGAAATTAATTAGTTGTAGTTAACAATAACAACATTGACATTATATGCTGGTCTAATTTTTTATATACGTAGGTATTAGTATGTAATATTTAAAGGGAAAAAAACGTACATTTTGTATGATTGAATAGATGCTGAAACTCTGTTTCAGTTTGTGTTCCATGAACTTTCATGTTCTTGTTTTTCCTGTTTCTTTTTTTTCCCCCATGTTCCCACTTCTTGATGGTTGTCAAAGTAACCTATTGTGTTCACCTGCCCCTTGTTTTAGCTTTGTTATCTCTTGTGTATGTATGCATAGTGTTTGGTTAAGTTTGAGGTCCTGTATTGTCTTTATGTTACTGTGGTAAAAGCTTTTAGGTTCCTTCCTGTGCCTGTGTTGGTTGTGTTGTCACAGGTTTTTTTTCTTCAAATGGCTGTGATTAGATCTACCTCTACATCTCATTCCTTCACCTCGACTCACTATAACAGAAACGTACAATATGCATCCAGTGACAACATCTAAAACATTATTATGTATTTACAGCTAAAGAAGAAAATATTTTTATCACAAATATTTGCATATTTGCATTTTTATCAGTTCAGAGATCAATTTTAGATCCCTTCTCCCAAACCTAAACATAACCATTTTATAGAGAATATAAAATAAATAAATAAAATTTAATGGACAGAAATATGTAGGCCTAAAATGACAATTTTAGTAAAGTTGTTCATATGTAAATAATTTATATTTTAGATGCTGTCAGTACATCAACATTATGCATTTCAGTGTCTATGAAACGTACGTGTGGTACAACCAGACTTTACGTAAAAACGCATGCGAGCATGTTGGATATTATAACACAAAACCAAACAAATAAGCTAGCTAGCTAGCTAACTGAGACACATAACATAGAAAGCAACATGTACTGAGGCAAAATGTCTTGCAATTAACATGCAAACATGCTGGCTGAAGCCAGGATTTAGTTGCATTATCCTGGGGGCTGTTTCATAAAAGACGCTAAGAAAAGCGGGGATTAAAGTCCAAAACCTGACTTGAAATAACCTAACATATCAATCGGGACTAAAGCGGTTTCATAAATGTCAATTTAAGTTCACGCAATCTCACTAATTCGATCCAGGTTCAATGAGTCAGGATAATTTGATGTGCACGCTTATTCTTAAAGGGGTCATATGATGCGATTTCAATTTTTCCTTTCTCTTTGGAGTGTTACAAGCTCTTGGTGCATAAAGAAGATCTGTAAAGTTGCAAAGACTAAAGTCTCAAATCCAAA
>NW_015557203.1:158659-159096 GCF_001515605.1 Sinocyclocheilus anshuiensis | reverse complement strand
CCACGCCTACCTAAAACGGCTCGTTCTAACACGCCCCCACATGTCTACGTCACGATGTGGAAAGATTTGCATAACGCTGCCAAAATGTTCACGCAAAGAAAGAAGGCGTAACTTTTATTCTCGCTGGGGCGCCAGCACCTCTCAAGGGGGGTGCAAGCATCAGTTAATTCAGAGACATTCCCTTGAGGATGTATGAATATGAGTTAGCAAATCTTTAGCCATCCACTAGGGGGCAATCTGACTCCCACTTCTAGTCAGCAGAGTTGGCTCGAGTATCAGTCACGCTTATGGCGCTTTTCCGCTGCGTGGTACGGCTCAGTACGGCACGGTTCGGCTCGGCACGGCACGGTTTGCGTTTCCACTGCAGTTCAGTACCGCTTTAGAGTGGGCGGGATTATTCACATGTCGTTATAGTTGCGCCGCCTCTACTACCACGA
>NW_015557203.1:148491-154593 GCF_001515605.1 Sinocyclocheilus anshuiensis | reverse complement strand
TGTGGAAAATAATGTGTTTTTTTAACCTTAAACCGCATAAACACATTTCATTACACCAAATACACAAAATAATGTTCTTTTTAGCAACATCATATGACCCCTTTAAGCAGCCCTTAATGTCGATCATTGATCAAATCGATCCACCATGGCAAACAGCGAATATTTGTGCTATTTAATGCATTTGAGATGGTGTGTTTTCCTCAGTGCATAACTGATACGTAACAGGTATATTTTTCATCTGTAAATGTTAGAAATTCATGCAGATATATCAATTTTGCTGTCAGGAGTAAGCAAGGCTTACGCGAGTGAACGAGCGCTGCTGCGCGCATTCACGCTAAATAGATGGAACGCAATAGAATAATGGCGCAATAATTATGAATAAAATATGCATTCTGCAAAAATATTTGTTGTTGGACATTAAATGTGACACATGTAGAATTTTAATCCTACATATAAGTTAATATTTATCATAGAGTAACTATAAATCAAATGTAAGCTGCTAATACAGTCCTACTATCTCAAATAAGTTAATGTGTGTTCCTCTTATCAGTTAAAATGTAGTCTGATTTATATTATTTATTTTAATTGTTAATTCAGTGGTTTTAACTTTTAATTTAGTGTTTTAAATGCTTTCATGTTTTAAAGAGCAATTTTAGATGGTAATGTTTTAATGTTCTACTAATAACCATAAAATGTATAGCTGTCATAAAACCCGAGAGAAAGGCTGCATGGCTAGAAACTGCTGATCAACTGAATGTGCAAGTAACAACTATGTTAAAATGTTTTCATATATCTTTAAAAAAAAAAAAAAGGTCATTACATTTTGGGCACAATACATTAAATATAGTTGGTTGTAGCCTATTTTTTATTTATTTGATTATTTAAGTTGCATTTTCTGTATACTTTTATTTTTGGACTAATAATAAAGTCAACTAATTGTAGCCTATGTGAGAGAATCAGTGGTAATATCAATGCGTTCCTATTGGTCAGTGTTAGAGGAGCTCAGTTTAGCCTGACAGTTAACTTGCTCCGGACCAGGTTAGTTTTTGCTTCCAATAAAAGACAAAACTAAACCTCTCGGTAAGTTACCATAGTAACTTACTCTGTGAACCTAACCTGATCTGGAGCAGGATTTCTTTGGTAAACCCAGAGGTTCTTTCGGTCTCCTCCCACTTTTTAAAGCATGTTTAAATACCTCATTCATTCATTAATTCATTCATTCATTCATTCACGCTGCAATAATTGCTGAGATTTTGCCTTATTTCAAATACAAATATCTAAAAATTCTTAAATCATGATGCATTTTCTATATAAGAAAAAATATATGCGATATTTAGTCTTGTTTCCTGGGTTAAACAAGTAAAATTAATTGCCAGCAGAGAAAGAAAACTAATCTTAGTGAAAATCGATACAAGGTTATTTTTCTCAACACTTTCATTTTCATCATGCAGACAAGGCAAATGTGACAAAAATGGCATGTCTTTTTATAAGGGATCCTGTAGATGAGGAGGCTACATTAATTTGCGGGGAGTTACATTTACAAAAGGAGAGGATTTAATTCAATTTGATTTAATTGATTTATTTTGCCATATCCACATGCATATTTATTTGAACGGTACCATTTTTAAATGGCGTTCACTTGATAAAATCTTGTTGTGACCTCTAAGTAACCTAATAATTACAATTTCCTTTAGGATTTCCAGTGTGGTTGGATGCGTTGATTACACACATATTCTCACCATCGTACCTTCCAAAAATGAAGCTGATTACTGTATGGAATGGAAGGATGCTAGATGGAAGGGTAGTGCAAGATATAAGTGGTTTTGGCAGGAGCTGTTGCCATGGTGAATCGTAATTTCGGAGCTCCATTCATCATGGCTTTTCATAGTCTTGGTGCATGCGCTAAACTCAGAGTCAACCTACTCAGAGTCGATTGAACTAACACATTTCAGCTGTTCTGAACCTGAAAACTCAGAGTTTCCCATCTCAGGGTAAGTCAACTCAGAGTTAAAGTTTTAACTCAGTTTGTTGAACCTCCTTTCTGGAATACACCCCAGGTCTGTTAGTTATCTAGTTATCTAAACCAGACTGGTAGACGGACAAAAGCACTTACATGAAATTTTAAAAAGACAAATTACTGTTTTAGTCTGACTTGAAGATTTAAAATGCATGTGAACATACTGACTGTCAAGTTAAAAGTTGTCAAAATTATAAATAATTAATTTTTATTTGCAATAATTAATCAGACTAACTTTGTACCTAATACTTTCTACACGCATAGAAAAAAATGATGACAGTGTGTCTGTAAAATTCCGATGAAGCTGTCATCCTGTTTTGGTTACTGTGCACTCAAATCTTCACAAAGCCTGTGATTTTGCACTTTTGCTCAGCAGAAATATCTGCATTTAATGCCAAGATGTCCCAGTTATGCTCTCCTTTGAAGAAATGAAAGTAGAATGTTGTATTGGAGAGCGATATCAAAATAAATTTTTACAGACATTAAATTCCGCTGGCAAGCCTCTTGAGCAGACCCCATTGCTCTGAAAGCACTCTATTTAGTCAAGCACTCTGTCTCTCTCTTGCTCCCTCTTTCTCTCCATTCCTCTCCCTGCACACACTGCTGAAAAACGCCAGTAAGTGCCTCTAATCAAATTGAGGATATTGTGATTTCTAATTACTTCAGACCATTGATTGGCTACCTCAATTATAATCTCACATTAAACAGCAAATTCCCGGCCAGACCTTGTTTATAGAAATATTTTTCTTTCCATTTTAAGCAAAAACAAAATCAAATGCATGTTGTTTAAATGAATTATCTGCAGTTTCACTAAGGGAATGAAATCCAAGAGAATTAAAATAACCGATAATATGGTATCCATTATATCTGATGATGGTGGCCTAGAGGCTAATAATGTCAATGCCATGTAAATGTTTTTGTTGTTGCTGGGCAAAAAAAAAAAAAAGAAAAAAAGGGAAAGACTAAAAAAAAAAGAAAAAAAAGTAATTTTTAAAGATATATAATAAAAACATTTAAAAAACAATCTATAATAATAATAATAACAAGACATTGATACTAGTATTCAGCAAGGATGCGTTAAATGGTAATGCTTTAGATTACAGCCCGCAATTTACAGTGTAAGTAAACCAAATTTACAGCATACCTGTTCATAATTATAGTGTACCTATTAGGCATGGGCCGGTATGAGGTTTTACCGGTATGGAAACTTTAAGCAAAAATAGCACGGTTTCAAAGTATCACAGTATTGTTGTTAACGCTCTAAAATGTGTTCTTTTAAATGACTGGGTTAAAAAAAAAAAATAATAAAATCACTAAACACAATTTATTTTATTTTTGAGCAACATACAGAATATTTGTAACAGTAGCATTTGTTTATTTTTTTCTTTGATTTGTTTCTGAAATGTTTGCTGAATTGTGGGCTGTCCTGCAGCTTTTGATGTGGATGACTGATTTGCTGCTAGAGCTACTGCTGCCCTAAAAAGAAGAAAAATAAAGACTGACATCTTTATTTAACCTATTTAACCTAAATCTTTAATTACAGTAATTAAATTTTAGTTATATAATTCATATGCATATCATTTATATCATTTCATATAATTTAGTTATATAATTTCATGTATATAATTTGATTTAATAATAACCCAATTTGAAGCAAAAACGGAATGGTCTGACTTTAACTTTGTAAAATTTTACTACATGTCTGAACGAAACAAAGACAGCAGAAGCTCTGAATGAGACGCTGATTCACTCTCTGACAGCAGGAGGCACTTATGGAACAGCAGATACAGTGTTTACTTGGTTACCGCTGTAAACAAAGCAGTGCTGCGCTGTAACATTGCTTTAATATGAACTATAAAGAAACGAGATGAAAAGAAAATACCATCTAAACTTTTCTGAAGACAGTCAGTTCCCCTCAGAAACACATTCATATAAACACCCAAATCAATATTGAGGATTTTCTTCCAATAGTTTGTGCATCATGAACAGTGAGTGATCTGCCTGCTACAGTATTTTTCTCTTTGTGTCCGTCTTCAGTGTCTCTGGCCTCTGTTAACGGACATTTACAGACTTCATATTTTCACATAAATTAGATTTTGGAAAATTATTGCATTGCAAAGCAGTTTGTACAAGTTCAGAACAGAGACTAGTTAATAAAACAAAACAAAAAAAAACGTCCCGTTGCCGATCGCGTAAATTCCAGGGGAAACTCTTTCGGCCATCATACACACATGTGACTGACTGCTGCACCAACAGGAGGAGGAGGAGTCGTGAGGGATTCCTTCCTACACTTTCAGACTTTGAGGAGACATGAAAAACAGTGCATACCGCAGGAACGTTATAACTGAAAATATTAGTGGTTTTGAAACGGTGACAATTTCAAATCATGGTATACCTTGATACCGGTAATCGGCCCATGCCTAGTACCTATACAGTACGTCCAGTACCTCCGTGTAAGTATAAGAGAACAACATGCAACATTTACGGAATAAAGAGGTAATGGGCTGTCCTGCAGCTTTTGATGTGGATGGTTGATTTGCTGCTAGAGCTACTGCTGCCCTAAAAAGAAGAAAAATAAAGACTGACATCTTTATTTAACCTATTTAACCTAAATCTTTAATTACAGTAATTAAATTTTAGTTATATAATTCATATGCATATCATTTATATCATTTCATATAATTTAGTTATATAATTTCATGTATATAATTTGATTTAATAATAACCCAATTTGAAGCAAAAACGGAATGGTCTGACTTTAACTTTGTAAAATTTTACTACATGTCTGAACGAAACAAAGACAGCAGAAGCTCTGAATGAGACGCTGATTCACTCTCTGACAGCAGGAGGCACTTATGGAACAGCAGATACAGTGTTTACTTGGTTACCGCTGTAAACAAAGCAGTGCTGCGCTGTAACATTGCTTTAATATGAACTATAAAGAAACGAGATGAAAAGAAAATACCATCTAAACTTTTCTGAAGACAGTCAGTTCCCCTCAGAAACACATTCATATAAACACCCAAATCAACATTTAGGATTTTCTTCCAATAGTTTGTGCATCATGAACAGTGAGTGATCTCCCTGCTACAGTATTTTTCTCTTTGTGTCCGTCTTCAGTGTCTCTGGCCTCTGTTAACGGACATTTACAGACTTCATATTTTCACATAAATTAGATTTTGGAAAATTATTGCATTGCAAAGCAGTTTGTACAAGTTCAGAACAGAGACTAGTTAATAAAACAAAACAAAAAAAAACGTCCCGTTGCCGATCGCGTAAATTCCAGGGGAAACTCTTTCGGCCATCATACACACATGTGACTGACTGCTGCACCAACAGGAGGAGGAGGAGTCGTGAGGGATTCCTTCCTACACTTTCAGACTTTGAGGAGACATGAAAAACAGTGCATACCGCAGGAACGTTATAACTGAAAATATTAGTGGTTTTGAAACGGTGACAATTTCAAATCATGGTATACCTTGATACCGGTAATCGGCCCATGCCTAGTACCTATACAGTACGTCCAGTACCTCCGTGTAAGTATAAGAGAACAACATGCAACATTTACGGAATAAAGAGGTAATAACCAGGAAAAAAAAAAAAACATATACAGGTGCATCTCAATAAATTAGAATGTCATGGAAAAGTTCATTTATTTCAGTAATTCAACTCAAATTGTGAAACTCGTGTATTAAATAAATTCAGTGCACACAGACTGAAGTAGTTTAAGTCTTCGGTTCTTTTAATTGTGATGATTTTGGCTCACATTTAACAAAAACCCACCAATTCACTATCTCAACAAATTAGAATACGTCATAAGACCAATAAAAAATATATATATTTTTAGTGAATTGTTGGCCTTCTGGAAAGTATGTTCATTTACTGTACATGTACTCAATACTTGGTAGGGGCTCCTTTTGCTTTAATTACTGCCTCAATTCGGTGTGGCATGGAGGTGATCAGTTTATGGCACTGCTGAGGTGGTATGGAAGCCCACGTTTCTTTGACAGTGGCCTTCAGCTCATCTGCATTTTTTGGTCTCTTGTTTCTCATTTTCCTCTTGACAATACCCCATAGATTCTCTA
>NW_015557203.1:132475-148406 GCF_001515605.1 Sinocyclocheilus anshuiensis | reverse complement strand
AGTTTCACAATTTGAGTTGAATTACTGAAATAAATGAACTTTTCCACGACATTCTAATTTAGTGAGATGCACCTGTATTTGTACTATAAATATATTGAATCTACGGGGTACCTATTCTAATATTACATGGTATGTATGACCTAATATGTTAAACAACAATTTTACGTTTACAAACGATTTAGTAAACGTAAAATTTACACATAAAAAACGCTGGGTTGTTGATTCAATCCAAACGCTTGTTTGAGACTGTTGGGTAATGAAGCTGGGTTGATTTGATCCAATTTGGGTTGATAATCGTAAGTAACCCGATGAATGTGGACGTAAAAAAGAACATGCACATCATGCGAGTTCAAACACAAACAGCTCTGTGTTCTGTGCCAACATCTATGTCTGTGGTGCTTAAGACAGGAATATGTGTGGGAAATAGAAGAAAACGCTAGTTACATATGTAACTGTGGTTCTGTGAATTCCGGATGATAGCCAGAGGCAGTGCTAAGCACTAGTGGATAATCGCTGCGCCAGCTAAATAGGTAGAGAAAAAAATAGCAACAGAGTCACGTCATGTAGTCACATAGATGCGAGGATATAAACCACAGCAGCTCGATGCCCAGCCTCGGAATGCTTTCTCGCTCATTCTGAATCGCAAGGAACTCTGGCGTTCGTCCAGAATTCACAGAACCACAGTTACATACATAGCTAGCGCTCTGTTTCATTCCTCTTGATTGCCAGAGGCGGTGCTAAGTACTAGTGGATGACACATACCAACAGAGTCATGAGGAATGCCACCCATTTGCAAACATCAAGGATGCTCCAGAAGGACTGAAGAGATCACATCATGGGAAGCAGCCACGTTGACCTTGTAGAATCGTTCAAAGGTACATGGAGAGGCCCAGGTAGCAGCTGCACAGACCTCCGCCAAGGAAACTTCCTGAAAAGTGGCCCAAGATGAAGAGACAGCCCTAGTAGAGTGACAAGTAACACCCACTGGTAAAGGCAGGTTAGAATAATTATATGCTAGCTTTATCACCTGGACAATCCAATGTTGATAGTATTTGCTTAGACAAAGGAGTGCAACACCATAACAAATAACTGATCTGTCTGTCTGAAAGAAGCAGTCGACTTAACATAGCACCTTAAAGCTCGTACAGGACACAGCAGATGAGACCTCCCCCCGACTGCATCAGAGGGAGAAAGGGGAGATTGAAAAGCAGCCAGATAAATAGACTGGTTTACAAATTGAGGTGACAAGACCTTAGGAAGGAAGGCCAGATTAGGCCGAAGAATGACCCCAGAACCCTCTGGCAACCAGCACGATTCGGTTGAAGAGCAGCCAGATGAATAGACTGATTCACAAATTGTGGCGACCGGACCTTAGGAAGGCCGGATTAGGCTGAAGAATGACCCCAGAATCATCTGGTACCCAGCGTAAGCATGATTCACTCACTGACAGGGCATGAAGCTCAAAGACGCGTTTAGCGGAAGCAATGGCTAACAGAAAAGACAATTTCAAGCACAACCACTTAATATCCACAACATCCAATGCTTCACATTGTGGTGTACAAAGAAACTCTAGAACAAGCAGCAAGTTCGAAACAGAAAAAGGAGAGGAACGAACAGGTTTTAAACGCCTTGCTCTCTTCAGAAAACTACATACAAGGATGAGAGACCCCAAGGATGCACCATCGGCCAGGGCATGGTAAATAGATATAGCAGCAACATAACCTTTTAAGGTAGAAGCCGCCTTGTAGTCATCTAATAGATGCTGAAAAAAAAAAAATTTTAGGCACAGTACAGTGAACTGTGTCAAGTCCTGGATCCCCACACCAAGATGAGAAAATTCTCCAACGAGCAGCATAAAGCTGTCATGTTGAAGGAGCCCTAGTGTTACCGATAGTGTTCAATACTGCTGACTCACAATCAGTTAGTGGACCCTCTGGCCAAACCTAAAGCTGAAGACGAGCCGGATCTGGGTGCCCTAACATGGCCATTCAGCTGAAAAAGTGAGGTCCTGTCTGATGGAAAGCTGCCACGGTTCGCCCTGTAACAGACTCAGAAGAAGAGGAAACCATGGCCTGGCTGGCCAATGAGGTGCCACTAAAAGCACCCTGTGTTTGAACAGGAATATTTGGTGTAAGGTCTCCTATAGAAGTTGAAAAGGAGGGGAACGCGTACAACAGGCAGTTCAGCCACTCGTGAGCTAACGCATCCTGTCTCAATGGGCTGGATGCCTTGGATCTCGCAAGCCACCAACGGCAATGCGTGGTTAGCTCCGAAGCAAATAGATCGACCTCTGCCTTGCCGAACCATTGCCAAATCAGCTGCACCACATCTGGGTGAAGCCTTCATTCGCCCGGAAGCAATAGATCCCTGGACAGAGCATCTGCCACTTGATTGTCCGAACCTGGGAGATAAACTGGCTTTAATGAAGCAAGTCAGCCCTGAGACTAGAGGTCTGCGCGGGACTATTTTTTAGGCCCGCTCCCGCAAGGTTATATTCCGCACCCACCCGCTCCCGCTATATATTCAATCTTTGTTCACCCGCTGTCCGCTTACAATAATTTTCTTCCCGACCCGGCCATTCCCGCTAAATTTAGATCTCGTTTCCAGAATCTCACATTTAAATTTCTGCTACTGAAAGAAAGAGAGCTAACAAATAAAAGTGTAGTCTGCACAAAATTGTATGTTATTTTATTCATCTTGTCAAGAGTCTTGAATTTATTGACTTTGACTTGAATTTATATGAATTATCTTAAGACACAAAATTTGTTTGATATTTTATGCAACACAGTAGAAAAAAGTCTCAGAGAAAATAAAAATGTACAAAAATCTGCCATTTAAAATTATAGGCTAAGCAAAATATAAATAAAATGAGTTGAACGTCCTTCAAGGACATCGCATCCACACTTTACTCCATCCTTATTCTGCCCTGTCACTCATCGACAATCTGCCTGTTCTGTCTGAGGGCTGTATATTTACCACCGGTACAGCCTGCTCTGAGCATCATTATGCACAGACCCCTCAAATAAAACGCGTGACGCATAAAGCATGTGTGCAGCGCGTGCATAACAGTCCGAGTGCAGGCTGTACCGGTGGTCAATAAGAATAACGCACAGATATGCTGTTCTGAATGGACGTCGGGAACGGGATATTGTTAGACCGCCCGCTCCCGTTCAAATTACACCAGAATTACCGACCGCTAACGCGTTTTATTCGGGAATTTAATCCCATGGCGCAAAAAATCTGGTCGGGTCCCACGGTTCCCGTGGGAGAGCCGTGGGAATGCAGACCTCTACCTGAGACCATCTGAGGATCTTGCTAGTTAGTTGTAAAGGTGCAAGAGATCTGGTGCTGTCCTGGTGATTCAAATGAAAGACTGTTGACATGTTGTCAGACTGGACAAGCACACAAGGCGGCCTAACAGATTTGGTAGGAAGTGTTGTAGCGTTAGATACACCACCTTCAGTTCTAGAACAATGGTATGTTCTAAGGTCTCCTTTGTTGACCAGCAACCACCAATCCCCCACTGGTTCCATGTTGCCCTCCATCCTGTTAGTGAAGCATCAGATGTGATCACTTTTCGATGAGAAGGCGCCACCCAGCAGCACTCCAGCCCTCATAAATGTTACCCGTTTCCAGGGTTTCAGTACTCGGACACAAGCAGAAGAATCAACAATCATGCAATGGTGATGTCTCGTTGAGTCTAGCCCTAAGCTGTTGCTCCACCTCTGAAGAGACCTGAGGTGAAGCAACCCTAAGGGAATCATGGATGTGGCAGCAGCTTACATCCCCATTAGTTGAAGATGGACACCATAAGGTATCCTTGCCTCCAGACAGAAACAAGTCAGTAACTGAAGAATGCTGTCTCTCCGAATGTGAGACAACATGGCAGACATTGTGACAGATTATGGTCTGCTCTGAAACCAAATGACTTTTGAGTTGTTCACAGTAAGGCCCAGCTTCTGTATATGCTCCAGAATAATCATGGTGTCATGTAAAGCACGCACTCTTGTTGGGGCACGAGCAGCCAAATCGTCTAAATAGGGCAGAATCCTCATGCCCATGAACCAAAGGGGAGAAAGGTAAAGGTAAAAGGTAAAAGGGGAAAAAAATCTCGTAAAGACACGAGGAGCCAGAGATAGCCTACACAGTAGGCATGCATGACAATTATTACATATTACTGTTATTTTTTCTCAAATAATCAGTGACCATATAAGACTTTCAAAAACATAAAAAAAACAATATAACAAGGACATATATACATACACATCATGACAAAAAGAGAAATACAAATCATATGGCCGTTGTAAGCTTGTATATTTGGAAACCATTTGCTGCCAGTAAGAACAGAAAATCTCCACACTCTTCAAGGATGTGGTCATTATTTGACAAATTAACAAGTGCTGAATATTTCCATGCACAATATTTCCCACATTGTTTTGTTCTATACTGAATCAGTATGTGGATTGACTCCAGATGAGACATAGCCTATTCATTTACCTATAATTTAATAGAAATTTCATACTCAAGAAAGCTGCTTTCCAGTCTGTTTTTGCACGGATTGTCTTTGGGTCTATGTGGGAGCAACATCAGAAGTGCACACCTGCACATGCGTGCAGCTTCGAGGGAATGGTGCCCATGAACTGGCGACTTAATGAGATCTCCTATCACCATTGTGAGCATTGTGGTGTTGAAAAGTGCACTTAACCCCAGGATGCTCCAGAGGCGGTGTCCATGCAATTAGTGTAATGTAAGTCACTTTGGATGAAGAAGAGTCTGCTAATGATGAGTAATAAAGCAATGGGAAGTCATGTCAGGTTTGTTTGTTGAGGACTATCTATTTTTTTTTTCTCACACATTGACATGACTTCAAACTCCAAATTCCTTATAAATAATAACCATAATTTTAATTAGAAAAAAAAAAATCAAAGGGCATGATAAATTCCAGCAATTAACTGTATTGATTTTTACATACCCTAAGCCTCAGCTCGATAATGCCTAACCTTCAGGGTGTACTTAAAATAAAGGATAAAGAAAAAAAAATAAAGATAAGTAACTGTAGAAAATCCTGCCTGAATATGTGAACTGCATGACGGAAACCATAATACTAGGAAAGAATAAGACAGAAATTAATAAAATGCAAGATTATGCAATACATAAAAATGCAATTCTCTCAAGTTAACAACAAATAAAGGATGCTGTTGTACAGCTTGTTACATATGTCAGACTCTGTTCCATGTTTTGTCTGTGTCTTGCTCCCCAGGTGTTCCTTTCCCATGTTTAATTTGTCCCAGGTGTTCCCCATGATGGTTCATGGATCCCGGGCTGGGGCCGCGGCCTCGGAGGCTGCTCCGCCATGGCCTCCAAAACTACCTGATCCACCATGGCCTCCCGAGTCCCCGGATCCGCCATCGCACCCCGAACGGGTACCGCTCTGTAGGCCCACTGTCCCGTGTCTGTCCTGAGGGACCTCCAGAGTACCCACCCCACCCTCCCCATTGGATGTTATATGGCGTGAGGTCACGCCTTCCGGAGGGGGGCGTTTTGTCAGACTCTGTTCCATGTTTTGTCTGTGTCTTGCTCCCCAGGTGTTCCTTTCCCATGTTTAATTTGTCCCAGGTGTTCCCCATGATGGTTTATTGCTCCCAGGTGTGTCTCGTCATCCCCTCCTCCTGTGTGTGTGTGTATAAAATGTGTTCCCAGTCCCAAGTTCTCTGTCCGCTGTTGTACGTCTTCCTGTGAACGTCTTCGTGTGAACGTCTTCCTGTGTTCGTCTCCCTTGGTTCCTTGGTGCAAATAAAGTCTTGTCAACATATTCTCCAGCGTCTCCTCGTGTGTGTGTGCAACGTGACAACATACTGCAATTTGCACCATTGTTAAAGCAATTTTGCCAGTCCTCTCCTACTGTACATCTATCTGTGTCAGCTGTGACGCAGCTGACACAGAACAGCATACGTTGTTTATGTACAGCTGATACTATCCGAAATGGCGCTACAGGGTGATGCGGAGGAGACTAATTGTTGAATAAAGTCGTTTTTTTTTTTTTTTTCGCGCACAAAAAGTATTCTCTCATAGCTTCGTAAAATTACGGTTGAACCCCTGATGTCACATGGATTATTTTACCGATCTCCTTGCTACGTCTCTGGACTTGGGAACATTTCAATTGTATTGCTGTCTATGCAGGGTCAGACAGCTCTCAGATTCCATCAAAAATATCTTAATTTGTGTTCCGAAGATGAACGAAGGTATTACGGGTTTGAAACGACATGAGGGTAAGTAATTAATCACAGAATTTTCATTTTTTGGGTGAACTATCCCTCTAAAGCTTGCTATATACATAATACAATACTATATATGAACAATATCACACATATATTCAGCATGGCTGTGATTACCTATGGCCGAATCACAGCCATGCTGATATAGAGCTATATCACATGGCTACAAGTGTGGTATTGCATTTATACAACAGTATGATGGCACAAGTGTGTGAATAAATAAGAAACAACCACAGAGTATCTTTAAAACCCCTTTTGTGTGTGGAAGTACTTTCTTCCGCCATGGATTCAAATCTTAAGTTGACAGTTTAACAGATGAGCCCATGCCTCCATTACTAAATCGAAAACGTCACTTTAGAACTAGTAACGAAGGAACATTGAGTTGCTTCATTGAAATATTATTGTATTACTGTAGAGTATTATCAGAGAGAGATCGATTGAGCGAGTGTGATTACCTGCATCTGTTTTAGCATTCATTTTTTAGCTCAATATCATATTCAGAATAAAACATTAGTTTTAATGTCTGCTGAGGAATGCAATATCTTTCAACTGTTAAAGGGATTTCCGATGACAACGCTGGTTAATGCATTTTTGGGTGCGTCATACAAGGTGTTGTTGAAAGCAAAAATAATGTCATTAAGTACTACTATTATTTATATAAAATATTATTTATTGAACAATAATATTTAATAAACAACAGCCATTATAAAAGTTGCCAAGCAATTCAGTCAAAAGTACAAAAGCTTAAATCATAAAAACATACAGTTATTAAACTTTGCCCTCAGCTAAAATTATTTGTTCTGGAACAAATACTAGGTCCATGAGACCAAAGACTGCCCATTGGATATACCCAAAACAAATTATATCTTGTGTTTAACAATTATAGACATCAGAGCCAGCAGCAAATTCCAGAAGAACTGGTCGAAGTAAGGCGGGTTCATGAGTGCTGAATGGCAGCTGACGTCCTGGAGCTCACATCTCCAAAAACGTTGAAGCTAATTTTCAAACAGGCACTATCTTTATAAACAAACCACATATTTAAAGTTTAAACAACTACATTCTCACCTAAAAATTACGTTCTGTGACACAACAACATTAGTAAAATGTATTGTATTTGTAAAAGTATTTGTAAAGTTATGGTGGATTTTGGCATCCGCCATAACACTCGCTGTGAGAAATGTTGCAAGCAGGGTGATACAAACGGTGAAACTGTTCCTGTGGCATAAAAAAAAGCATAAAACAGGAAATACTTTGAAAAATATATAAAATGTTTTAGACTTACATGTATTCAAGATATAACAAAAATATACTACTAGGTTTTATGTGGTTAAAACATTCATTTTTTTTTTAAGTTATTAAATTAAAACTTTGCTTGGAAATGGTTTTAAAAAAATTCAAAACTATATGAAATCTAAATGAACACAAAGAGTACATTACTAAGAACTTGCCACCTGTGTTTTAAATTTGATTTTTTTTAAATAAATTACACTCTTATATGCTATTGACCCTGTGTCACTTTGATCAGAAATTATAATAACAAGCACAAGAACTAAGCAGACGTTATCTGTCATCTAGCTTCTGTCTTCTGTAGCTCTCCATGAAAACTCTCTGTAAATGTGGTTTATATATTGCTAAGGACAAAGACACATAAATTACAGTCTTGGAGAAGATAACATGGCTTTCCATCCTGACCTCAGCTTACCTAGAGCATCTGAAGCGCCTTCAAGAAAACATCACAACACAGCGAACGCCATAGAACATTCTGAGACTGAAAAGGTCAATAACGAAAGATTTAATTCTATCTCTGAGGAATCTCTCATAATAATGGAGGCAAGAATTACTGGCAGAGCCCGTGGTTCGCTTTAAGTGAGGACAGGCCTTTTATCATCCGCAACGACTGACAAAATAACCTTGTCTAGAAGTCTGAGAATGCTGAGGAACAGATGACTACAAAACCCTCTACAAAGCCATTGGTTTATGCATTTGGGTGTGTCTGACCTTGCTGTAATTGCACTAGGTACTAAAGTAGGTATCTCCACCTCTTCAAAACTCCAAGATGCATCTTCCAAAGTGGACAACCTCCGCATTTTACATGAGCCACCATCAGAGCAAGCAGTGAAGGACGCTTAGGGCAAAGGCAAGCTATGCTGAACAGCAGATGTGCACAATATCCCCCAGAGCACCTGGTGTAAGTGGGCTATGTTGTGATTGCCAGGCTGCACCACCCCGCCTCCAACTGGGAGAACATGAAAACTCCCAATGACTCCCTGAAAAATTGAAAGATTTTTCATGGTTCTGAGAACCAGCGGAGAAACCACAGAGGGATTACCTGCCTTAGTGCCCTTAGAGTTCTCACAAATTCACACATGCAGCCTTTTCTTCACTCCCATGTGTAGCCGCACCTTAACCTTAAGATGTACACATACTTTAATCCCTGACCGTGTGACTATGACCACAATTCTCTGAGCTCTCAAATCAGCCGTAGCATCAGAAATGATTGTATTCTGGATTCAAAACAAAGGTGTGTGCGATACCATGGAGAATCTCTGTTGACATAATTCCAACTCCACATGAACAGATGAACTGATGAAAATTATTACATTATTTGTGTGCTGTGTTCACTCAGTGTGATCTTCTAATTATAATTGCTACAAGAAAAAAAAAACCAGCATTTGGTTTAGGAAAGAATTGCCATTAAGTTATGAATATGATCAACAAGTATTCATTTTGAAATTGCTCTAAATAACACTAACTGGAAACAATTATATTTTTAGGTCATTTTTACTGATTCTCATCTGTAACATTTACTATTTTGTCTTGAGCAAAAGTGCTATATCGCATATTACAAAAAAATGTCTAATTGAATGGTTTCAAAAAGTGGTTTCATTTTAAATGAGAATTACTGTAATAACAACCCAGGCTCATTAAAACAATGTGCCTATGGCAACATTTCTGCTAAATGTTACATAGTTTCTTGCACTTTTCACGGTATTTTCAAAGTGAGTGGCGCAAAAAGCAAGTTAAATTTTCTTCAAAACAGATGAAAGTGAATGTGGTG
Organism: Sinocyclocheilus anshuiensis; assembly: GCF_001515605.1. Lineage (NCBI taxonomy): Eukaryota > Metazoa > Chordata > Actinopteri > Cypriniformes > Cyprinidae > Sinocyclocheilus > Sinocyclocheilus anshuiensis. The sequence continues at coordinate 139,073 of NW_015557203.1, read as the reverse complement.
ATTGGTCATACAGTACGTAGTGTAACAGATAAAAAAAAAAAAAACACCGAAACCCTAGCCTAAACAGAATTTGTGGTTGCCTTTTTTTCCCTATTGTAACGTACATCAGAGTGAAACTGCTTCTCAAATGAGGAAAACAAAAAAAAAAAGTGGGGCAGGACTTCATTTTTTCAATCGGGAATTGATTGGATTTTTGTGGTTTGTTATCTGCTTAAGTCGTGACGTAAGGAATACTGTTTTCAGGATCAAGCTTCTACTCATTTCAGTTGATAATACTATCTCAACTGCAATTTATGAGCATTGTTTGTTCATATTACACATTTAAGCTAAGTTTTAAAAACTCATGGTGTATACTACAGTCCCCATGCCCATGTCATCTCAGACACCAACATTTTAACAATTCATAAAAGATGAATCACTGTCTGGCCAAGTGGCCGTCTGAGATTTCAGTATGAATATATGATAATGAGTTTTCGGTAGTATTACAGCATACCATGAGTGTAAATTAGCATAGTTTGTTGTTTACCTGTGCATCTTATAGCGCTTGATCCTGGAAATGGCCATGCATGACGCTAGACTTAACAAGCAGATTGCTGCAGTCTCATGTGAGTGAGTTTGCTGGAGAGGAGACATTTTTGTCCCGTCCTCGCGCCAGTGAACACGTCAGAGAAGAGATGTTGTTGCAAGGGAGAGGGTAAGTTATTTTGATTACAGATTATGAGGGCACATAAATTAAAAAATGATAATAATCATGTACACGGATAAATCATTTATAATAAATACTGCAATACTGCTTAAAAAATAAGATTTGCCCATTTTGATTTCATGGTGAAAAAGCAAACTTGTGATAAAAATGCATTTGCTGAAACAACCGTCATACCATGCCATTGCTGTACCGAATGAGCAACCGAGCAAGCTTACGCGTTCAGAAAAGCCATACATGTGGAGCTGGTTATGTGATGCAAACATGACAATGTATAAGTCTACAAATCTCATGCTATGGTAAACATAAATGCATTATTGTATCTGTACTATGCCCCTCTAGCCTATTCATGATATGTGCAAAAAAAAATGAAAGGTGTTTTACTGCCACTTGTATTTATTTCACCTGGAAACTTCAGTGACTTTTTCCAATGAGCATAAGACATAGTGTTCTCCATAAAAATCCATCAGACCATTTTATATACTGTATCGATACTGCTCTTTTTCTGCCATGAAGTACCTGTATCTGCAAAACTAAGAGTGCTGAGAGGGAGCGCATCAATAGATGGACACAAACCATCAGCCCTGAATTATAAAGAAACAGCAGTAGACATTATCTAACAAAAATAGCCATTAGCATCAGATTCAAGGCTGGGCAAAATAGAAAGGATTGATCGACCACTACGAGAGATGCTTGATTTAATCACTTACATTACACACATCTCACATTACCCTACAACACAAGGGCAGAGATTGTGCCTATACTACAACTTTAAACATTGTTTTTATTGCACCTTGAGTAAAACACAATACACTCAGATTGTCCTAACGCTTTACACTGGTAAATGTCACACAAATGACAAGTAATTAACCCCACTGAATACCAAGATGCTACTAGTAAAACACAGCAAAGGCAAAAATAGCCCTATTCAAATGTCAGAAAATAAATAAATGAACATATACATTTCGTACATATACAGTGGGTACGGAAAGTATTCAGACCCCCTTAAATTTTTCACTCTTTGTTATATTGCAGCCATTTGCTAAAATCATTTAAGTTAATTTTTTTTCCTCATTAATGTACACACAGCACCCCATATTGACAGAAAAACACAGAATTGTTGACATTTTTGCAGATTTATTAAAAAAGAAAAACTGAAATATCACATGGTCCTAAGTATTCAGACCCTTTGCTGTGACACTCATATATTTAACTCAGGTGCTGTCCATTTCTTCTGATCATCCTTGAGATGGTTCTACACCTTCATTTGAGTCCAGCTGTGTTTGATTATACTGATTGGACTTGATTAGGAAAGCCACACACCTGTCTATATAAGACCTTACAGCTCACAGTGCATGTCAGAGCAAATGAGAAGCATGAGGTCAAAGGAACTGCCTGAAAAGCTCATATATATATATATATATACACCTTGCTACGTGTACTGCGTTAGGCTAACCGAGACTTCTCATTTGCAGTTATATATTGTTGCTCCTTTGTTAGTTTTGACTGCTTTTATTGTCCTCATTTGTAAGTCGCTTTGGATAAAAGCGTCTGCTAAATGACTAAATGTAAAATGTAAATGTAATATACATACTGTGGTGGGGTGAATGAGAACATGGACACAGAAGTAGTTTAAATCAACAGAAAATTCCCGGAGGGTGGATTTATTGAAGTCCAGTACCGCTGCTCCCTATACGCAGAGTACGCAGTTTGCGTAGGGCACCAACTCCCAGGGGGGCACCATCCCAGTTGCTCAAAAAAAACAAAAAAAAAAAACCTTTTGTTCTATATTAATATTAACATATACATATACATAAATAAAAATATAAACATGAACATATATACATAATTATAAAAAAAATGTGTTTTACATTGAATGCAGTAGACAGGCGAAGCACATGTGACGCGCCATTCCCACATCCGTGCCCACCTCATGTTTGCGGCTGACTGCAAATGATCATAACTGATGGACAACTATGCCCGGGAAAAGACATCAGTAGTCCGGCGCCGAGATAATAAAAAGAAAAAAAGCCCAAGATGAAGCCCGTTCATCACTTTTAGGTACGTTCATAATCCTGTGAAACTTTTTTGGATGTTAACGTTAATAATGTGTTTTAATGTCGGTAATAATATGACCCCCACATCTGCCTTACTATTCTCTCAGAGTTTCCATGTTCCCTTACAAAAATTAACCATAATTTTACAACGAATAAAAAAACCCCCAAAAAACAAACATGGTTCTTGTAGCAATGGTAACCACAAATTAACCATGGTTTTGATATCGCTTCAAATAATAATTTACTAAGTATTCAGATAATATTTTTGTGAATAAAAACATCAATGAATAACACTGTTAAAATACATAATGTAATACAAAATAAACAATTTATGTACATTACATATTATTACAAATGCCTGCAAAGTAAAAAGTAAAACTGCTTAATTTTTTTTTGTGTGATTTCTGAATGCTTGATACTATAAAATCAATCAGACAACTGTATTAGTAAAATCATAGCCATAGGCGACTGTGGGTGAAGCTGTAATTTGCTGATTGGCCAATTTGAATGTCTCACAGTTGGTTTTTAGTCACATGGTCAAGGAAGGGATAAAAGAAGATTGTAACTGTAGCTCGGTCTCTTTGCTTTGCTGTCTCTTTCTTCGCTGGGGCCCTCTTCTTGGGGTTCTGCTCTCTCTCCCTCTTTCTCTCTCTCAGGTAACATTTTACATACATGCTGGATACAATTAACTGTTTATGTTTTATCATCCTTCATCTATTTTGTAACCAATTCAAGTGTAACCATAACAAAATATTGTTATTAAACCACTTCAATTATAAATTATGTGCTAACTAGTCTTGATTGAACATTAACATTGAAGTGCTACCTATTGCAATACAATATAGTCACACAATAGCAAAGCTCTCCCACATATTTAGCTATTCTAACTGCACTTATTTCAGTCGTTGGTATAAGTGGCAGTGGGTGGTAATAGACAAGAAATGTACAGTTTTATACCATCGTGCTGATAACGTTTATTTAGTCCTTCGGCAATCCTACAGGCTGAATCACTGTAGGGAAACCACCCTTACACCTGGAACTGGGAGAGGACTCCCCCTAAGTCTGAAGCATCAGTCTGCAGGATGAAGGGGCAGCCAAAATCCAGGGCATGCTGCCTTTGCTGCAGATGTCCAACTCACCTTCTCCGGCTGCCCGTTCTTGGTTAGGTCTGTGAGGGGACTGGCTATTGAGGAGAAGTTAGGGATAAAACATCTATAGTAGACCGCCAACTTCAGAAAAGCACGTACCTGGGTCTTGTTGATGAGCTGGGTGTAGTTCCGGATGGCTTCCACTTTTTTCTTTTCTTGGGGCATAATCAGGCAACGCCCAATCTGGTAACCCAGGTGCTTGGCTTCTGCTAGTCCTAGGTAGCATTTCTTGGGGTTGGTTGCGAGCCCGTCGGAGTTCAGACATCACCCTCCGGAGAGGGTCCAGGTGGTCCTCCCAGACGACTCAATAATAGGGACTTGGTAGGGCCATTGCCTGATAATAAATCCAGGTGGAGTGCAGATCTCATGATGGATCACGTTGGTCTGCCCAGGGAATTCTGCAAACTGACTGACCAGGGCTTCCATCTCCGTCTTCTGAATGCTGGAGAGCTGGGTTCCCATATCAACCACTGCAGGCTCACACTGGGTAAAGGCGGCTAGCTGTTCCTGGGGAGCTGTCCACTTCATCAGCAGGTTGATATGGTAAAGCTGTTTAGCTCTTCTTCATCCTGGCTGTCGGACTCTATATGTGACCAGACCCACCTTCTCCACGATAGTGTAGGGCCCCTGCCAAGAAGCAAATAATTTGGACCTTGTGGTAGGAACAAAGACAAGCACTCTGTCTCATGGCTGGAACTTTCGGGCTTGGGCGGGTCAGTCATATAAGCGTTGCTGGGCACGCTGGGCTGACACTAGATTCTCCCTCACCAGCGTCATGACCCAGTCGATCCACTTTCTCATGTCCCATATGTGCCAACCCGGCTGAACAGCAGGAACAGCTCCTTGGCGATGTACTTGGCAGTGGCTTTCCTCAAGGGAACTGCTTTGAGGTACCGGGTGGCATAGTCCACGATGACCAGGATGTGTTCATGGCCCTGGGCAGACAATCGGCAGCAGGCCCACCAGGTCCATCCCGATGCATTCAAAGGGCACCTCGATTATTGGCAGGGCTGCTGGGAGGTCACCGAGGCAAAGTCCATTGACAGGTCGGGCTGCTCTGATAAAATAATTTCACCTCGGCCTCCAGGCCGGGGCAATGGAAACTAGTCCTGTATCCATTAGATTGTGTTTTCCACTCCTAGATGGTCCACCATCGAATGGGAGTGGGCCAGTTCTATCACGGTCTCCGTCTTGGTCCTAGGTACCAACAGCAGAAGTTTTTCCTCCCCCCACCGCTGCGCAATGCAGTAAAGCAGACCATTTTTTATGACAATGTGAGGGAGTGGATGGGGTTCAGGCAAAGTGATCTGTGTCTGTGCAATGCGAGACATGCTGATCCGTCACTCACTCGAGCCTAGGGAAAGCAGAGGGTGACACCATGACACCATAAGCGGGTGAAGTGTTGATCCCCTTTTCTTTCCCTGCTTCTGCTTATATCTCTTCTTCTTGATGAAGTTCAGGTGTGTTCGATCAGCGTGTACTCGTAGTGGCTGATTAGTTGCTGAATGGTGTTTCCAGGGCAACGCTAACACGCACTCGGGATACTCGCCATAATACATATTTACATATGCACATTTTACAAACTCCAAACTTTTGAAAGGTATTTTGTGTATATAAGAATTAAAATGTTTTTAATTCTAATTCTTCAAAAGTTCAAAAGTAATAAATTTTTTTTTATTAAAAAATATACTGTATATGTATATTAATATACATACAATTTTGCATTAAAAAGAAGACAATGATCAATCTCACCTAAACGTTTGTTCCTTTGTATTTGAATCCACCATTTTACAAACTCCAAACTTTTGAAAGGTATTTTGTATATATAAGAATTAAAATGTTTTCATATGCTTTTAATTCTAATTCTTCAAAAGTTCAAAAGTAATAACAATTTTTAATAAAAAAATATACTGTATATGTATATTAATATACATACAATTTTGCATTAAAAAGAAGACAATGATCAGTCTCACCTAAACGTTTGTTCCTTTGTCTTTGAATCCACCATTTTGTTTCCATAAATTAATCCAAGACCATAATCTGTTGTAAACCCTTTATCTGCGACCATCTAGTTGTAAATCCCGGATGAAAGGTAAAGTTCTTTCCCCATTTTGTCTATTTAAATAGTTTAAAGGGGTCATATGATGTTGCTAAAAATAACATTATTTGGTGTATTTGGTGTAATGAAATGTGTTTATGCGGTTTAAGGTTCAAAAAACACATTCTTTTCCACATACTGTACATTATTGCTTCTCCTCTATGCCCCACCTTTCTGAAACGCGTCGATTTTTACAAAGCTCATCATTCTAAAAAAGCGAGGTGTGCTGTGATTGGCCAGCTATCCAGTGCGTTCTGATTGGCCGAATACCTCAAGCGTGTGACGGAAATGTTACGACCCTTACCATATTGTGATGATGCCCTGTCAGGCCGGAGCGATGATTCAAAAACATGAAAACCCATTATAAACGAGGCATCCGTTGCATCCAGTGGGGACATAATTATGGATTATAATGACTTATACTGTCTTTTTATGTGTTGGGTTGCATCGCACCACGTAAACATAAAACCATGTCTGCAATTGTGATCGGAGAAATGACAAACAACAAGCCCTACTCTACACTGCCCAAAAAACTCACTTTAAATACATAAAATATAAAAACTCTTTAAATATAAAAAACGTACTTACAGTC
>NW_015557203.1:111572-132360 GCF_001515605.1 Sinocyclocheilus anshuiensis | reverse complement strand
TTTATGCACCAAGAGCTTGTAACACTCCAAAGAGAAAGGAAAAATTGAAATCGCATCATATGACCCCTTTAATAAACGCTGGCCTACATGTATTTTGTTTTGTTTTTTCCATAAACAGCCTTTCTCCATTCATTCAAATTGTCTACCTGTGTTTACTTCTTTCAGATGCACCAAATTAAAAGTCCCCAGTACTCCACTTCCTGTAGTGTCCATAGATAAACAGCAATACTGGAACACAATGTGAAATTTACCCTGTTTACTTTTCTAATACACATTCCAGGTCTTACTGAGCATGATTCATCAGTGTACGTTCTTCTAAAGAAAAACTGATTGTCTTCATAATCTTCCATAAAAATGTAACTTACTTCACCTCTGAAATTATGATCTTTTAGCTGACACCACCAATCCTTTTCAAACCATCCACTCCAACCACCTGGTTCCATTCTGGTAAGTAAGCCCACTTTTCATGATTCAATTAATAGCAGACAGGTCCGCTCTATTTTTTCTGGTTGGGTATCCTGTGTCACTCAGAAATACAGTATATCAGATTACGAGAGTAAAACGAGTCTGCCAGGCCCTTTCATCTCTTGCAAACATTTCCCAGTAGTTTCAGGGAAAATACATAATATATATTCACTTTCCACTGTGGAATACAACTGAACAGCAACACTTTATAACTTAGTATATTACTGATGAAGAGTTGCTTTATTCCACCATATCTTCAACAACATCAATTAGATGTGTTATCAAATTACTGTACCCCTCGCTGATGAAACTGTAACCACAGTCTGGTGGCGGCACAGAGCGAATTCCTCCATAACCCTCCCAAATGGAGCATCCATGATGGCCACTCAGACTGTGTGGAGCCAAAGCCATCTGTTGCTCAAGTGTTAGTAATTTCCTCACCAGGTCTGTCAGCTGGAACACTGCTTTGATTGGGCAATTGTGATGCTCATGGTAAACCAGCAGAATGTCACTGCACCTGGGCTCTTTCTGCAAACAGAAAATTATAATTTCAATCAATGGGGTATTGGGCGCTTAGTGGGGTTCCTCTGTGGTGAAAGGATTGCCTCAGATTCTTATATAATTAAGCCCCGGCATGAAATGTCAGATTTAAGCGTCAAACGTAATGCAGCCCAATGCTCATCAGTCTAATTTGTGCATTTACATCTGTAATTGGCTGTTCATACTAAATAATGAAATACCTTTCAGACGGCAAACATTATGGCTTGGATCTGGGAATGGAGCAGAAGTAATCTGGCAGCAGCATTCATTCAGTCTGTTCACCTCACGTGAGGCCCTGCAGGAGGGAGAGACAGGGTGAGTCAGATGGAGGTGCAGATCCACCGCTAATGCTGTGTTTCTGGAGAGGAAGAGGTCCTGTCAGCAGGATGCTACAGCGGAGCTGATAAATCGTGCTGCATGACTGAAATTCACTAATAATATCAATCAGTCAAAATCTTCGACAGCTATTGCCATGCGCCAAACCCGCCTTTGTCTGTGCACACATAATCGAGCGCCTCTTAATTTGCTAATCAATTGGCCATGTCTGCTAAGCCCTGCAATTTATTATGCAAAGCCGCAACAACATGTTGACGAGAAAAGCTCAGTATCACATGACAGCATACATTTCCTTTATGGCTCAATTTTAAACTAATAAATCGAGACTATTGATTTTTTTTTTTTTTTTTTATATAATGTTGGGCAGTTAAAATGATTACAGTAGGGTTTAAACGGCATCATAAGGGCAATTCAAAGAGAATGAAGTGTGCCACTGGCAACACTGTTTATTTGCATGTGCTTTCTGTGTTGTTGTAACGTCCAGTTCAATAAAGGTTAATAGGTTAATGGCGCAAATGCAGCCATAAAATATGTGTTGAATGCAATGTGCATACAGCAAGTCCAGATCTTGAACAGACTGTCAGTTTTGAGTTCCTGGATGCAGCAGGCTACTATGATCTAGCATACTTTGCTGAGACTGTACATCATGAATGTATTTTGTCCATGAAAGAGGTAGAATAAAAAAGGTTTAATAATGTAAGAAAATAATAAAGAATATAATAATTTTGCATTATTATTGGTTATACCTGATTAATCATAATTATTTTATCCTGTCAACAAATTTAGATTTATTTTCAGATAATATTTTGCTCATTGGCACAGAAAAAAAAAGGGTAATTATATGTGAAAATATATAGCTGCCTATACATTTGCCTACACATTTGGGGTCCTTGGCATCAAAAATATATTTACAGAGCAGTTATTTCATGGACGTGGAATTTTGAATGATGAAATGGAAGGCACATATCATTTTAATAATTTTAACCCCTTTAATGGATCAAAAATGTATATCATTCAAAGATTGAGCATTTTGTGATGTGTCAAGCATTTTTGTTAACAAAATACTTTTTTTTTCTGTTATCTACACAAGTATATTCACCATTATGTGCATGAAATGAAAGGAATTCTGTGTACACAATCACTGAGTTTTATGCACAAAATAAAGTACTGACTTCACATTTCTGCTGACAAAATACAACTGCTTTTGTCCTTCTGAGTTTGAAATGCATTAAAGTGTAATGGTTAATTAATTCAGTCCATGAAATTAGTCAGATTACACTTGGTGCCCTATAATTTAGTGCATTTGTCACAAAGTGTTAGTGAAGCTGTTTATTAATTTGCTTACAATACTGATGTGGTTACAATGATATTACAAAACTCTACAAAAGCTGCAAGAAACATGACATAGAATGCTAATATGGTGAAAGTGCTGTATATTTATGCTTTGGCTAAAAATGCTAACAGGTCCATGGGTGTGAAAAAACTGTCCATGTGCAATCATTAGTCTTGGCAGGAATACTGGCCAAGAGTAATGTAAGGGAAGGCACGCAGGGAGAAAGACAAGGAGGTGGAGGCGTGGTACTGTCAGGAGGAAAAGGAGGAGGCGTTGTATGAAATAACACATGCATTGATGCAATATGCCAAATGCCAAAATAAGGAGGGATATATTATTTTGCTTTTGTTTTCTCTATACATTTTGTCTTTACTTTGACTTTTAACTGTGGCATTCAATCATTTTTGCAGTTGATGTTTTCACTTTGCTATCTCTGTAATGGTGCCCAGACATGGGATAAGGAGTTTGAATCCATTAACATTTCATTCACCATCCATCTTGTCAGTTCTTGGTCAAATGTTTCTGCTGTAACAGCACTTCTAAGAGAAAATGAGCTGGTTACATCAAACCAGTGTTAAGAATTACCTGAAAGTACTTAAAGGAGACATATTATGTCCCTTTTTACAATATGTAATATAAGTCTATGGTGTCCCCAGAATGTGGCTGTGAGGTTTCAGCTCAAAATACTCCACAGATCATTTATTATAACATTTAAAAAATGCCTATTTTGAGTGGAAGCAGAAACACAATGTCAGCAGCAATATACAGTAAATAAATCAATAAATCCACTGCTCTCTTGTCTCCTCTGAGGCTGGGACTCTAAACAGTGTTCTGTGCTCATCTGTGCAGCCAAAGACAGAACAGTTAGCATGTTTTGCTCAAACTTTCGCCATGGCATTAGAGCTGGTACACCGTTGTCGCTTGCAAAATCAAAATGACGGCGCTGTGGGTGAAAATTTACAGATTAAGGGGCGGTAATATTATAATGAGATCCCTTTGCCACGTCACCAAGGGAGCGAAATCAGACGCGTTCGTTTTCTCAGACGCTTGCAGAAAAAGGCTTACCAAAACAAAGTTACTGGGTTAATCTTTTTCACATTTCCTTGGTTGATATATGCACCAGGGACCTGATTATAGCAATTAAAACCTGGAAAAGTCAGATTGTCATGATATGTCACCTTTAACTAACATTACCTTTTGCAAATTGTCCAGTAATATTACAGTAGTTCAGTTGTTTTTAAAATGTAGCATTTCCAGTACACTCTTAAAAATACATCTGTGTTTCCATGAACCTTTAACATCCATTGCACAAATGGTTGTTTATAGTGGAAATAGGTTCTTTAGATTATTAAAATGTTCTTAATATTTTAATAATCTAATAATCTAAAGGAGCCTTTATTTGTAAGCGTGTGACAAGTTTTTTTTTTTTTCTCCCCCCTCATGATTTTTTTCTCTCCCAAACCAGTTAAGTGCAAACCCTGCCACATAGCCACAACTAATGAAAGTGATTTAAACTTCAGATTGTACTGAATAAATATGAACTGGAGTTTCTGTAAGAGGAGACAGCTGTACACTAGTGGCTTTGAGCTGATGTAAACAGGCAAGGCTTTCTGCAATGATATGTGAATAGGTAAATACAGAGAGGTTTCGGATAATATACCGAATATATATCCAATAAATATAATGCCAGTTTACTTTTTAAATGTACATTTTTGTAATTTATAAAAAAAATTAATAAATAAAATAATAATAATAATATCTGACACCCATTAAGCAGATGCATATTAAAGAGACACATTTGAAAGTGTGTATCACTTGGAAGGCATCACAGGTTTTATGTATCATATTTTCCCACAAATATCAAATAAACATTTAATATATTTTTTTTTTTCCTGAGATAATTTTTTTTTCCCCACACAACACAGTAATACACAATATTCCATTCTCTCTGTAACCTTCAGGACTGCATAACTAAAGGGGCCATTTTTTTCCAAGGTACATTTAAGAGTCTTATGCATCACCCTCCTCACATTTTAACTGAGTAACAACACTTACTCATGAGTTGCAGGTTTGCTGGGTATATCATAGCTGTGAGACTATACAACTGTGCACTGGCATATGAAGGCACGGTATCCAATTGTATTGGTAAGGGATCTGCTGAATTGGTACGGTATTTGGGTAAGGTTCAATCAATGTACTATTACAGAGCAATAAAGATGAAATAAGGTTCCTTTTGCATCAAATCAGTTACATTGTAGTTTGTCTGCCCTCAAAAGCACACAATAATCCTTATAATTGCCATCTGTGCCAAGCTCAGCTGAAAATTAAAACTTACATACTTTGAACATGATGAGACTTTAAAAAAAAAGTCAAAACAAACGTTAATCTTAGCTCATGTGGCACATTACAAACTTATTTGTTTATTCTTTTCACAATATATTGACTGGAATTTCTCCCAACATCTGTGCCATAGGACAGACACATCAGTGTGGTCTTTGATCCACCTCATATAGCACATCAAAGCAGGGCTCAAATTAAAAGCTGTATTTGCCATACCCACCGTGGCTCTTTCTAGCTCAGAGAGAGTCAGAATCTATTCAATGTGCTCTCATCTTCAGCACTTATCCACGGTGACACTTATCCTGAAACTGCATGCTAGACTTGTATGTGAAAATTAAGCAATTTTGTCACACAAAGAGAATGAAATGTGTGGCTATGTATGAATTACACTGCATGTAGCTGGAGAAATCATACACACATGATTTGAAGCAACATTTTCTTTTTCAAGTTTACATTCAGATTGTTCATATCACTGCAATGTTGGTTATTATCCTCATAGATTTTAGGCTAGAAATGTACAGCTTTGATATATTATAAATTATGAGTCACTTACAATGCCATCAATGTATACATTCCCTGGGATTTGCCTAATGCTATAGGTTTTGTTTTTTTTGTTATATAATATTTGGCTCATAATATCTGGCTTTGCACCAAAATACCATCCTGTACAAATACATATTTTACATTGTAATTTTCCACTCTTTAGAACACACATATACAGTGCATACAGTATATTGTTTGATCGTTGTATACCATTTAAAAGTCTGGGGTTGGTATGATGTTTTATTGTGTTTGAAAGTCTTTTACATTTTTAAGGTTGCATTTATTGGATTAAAAATATAATAAAACAATAATATTGTTAAATATTATTACAATGTAAATGGACTATTTTCTATTTGAATATACTGTATTTTAAAATAGAATTTATTCCTGTGATGGCAAAGCTAAATAATCATTGGCCATTACTTCAGTCGTAATTAACAGAAAGTTCTAAAGAACAGCATTTATTTGAATAGAAATCTTTTGCAGCATTATACATTTCTTTATTGTCACATTTGATCAGATTAATGCATCCTTGCTGAAGAAAAGGTTTAATTTATTTTAAAAAAACAATAATAATAATAACCTTAAAATCCTACTGACCTCAAACTTTTGAATGGTAGTATATGTGAAATTTATGCAATATTGCTATACAAAAGAGAGTGAAACATACGGATCTGAATGGAAGTTGGAGAAAATACTCAAACCCAAAACTGATGCAGTATTCTTCCAAATTTGTATTCAGATTTTAAGATATTTACTAATATCACATCTATATTATATATTACCCTAATTGTAATATTAGAGTTGTGTTAGAGAAATAATAATGAATTGTAAATTATTTCACTGAATATCAAATGGGTCATATCATACATTTTTCCCCCGAGGTCCATTTATAGTATTAGTCAAACCTTTTGGCACCTAAACATAATTTAGTTTATAAATCATTTTTAAAATGATAATTTTTCTGAACATACTTCAGAAGTCTTATATGTGAAATGTATGATTTTCATTTTCAAAAAATCCATATTTTATATTCAGATGCTGAGATATTGTTTATTTCTTTTTCATTTCTCTGAATACATTACTCTCTCTATGCTCTTTACGGCACGAAACTCCTACTTTTGTTGAGAAAGACTGCCAGCTCCACTGGATGATCTGATTTATGTGTTCAGCTGAAAAATCTGACAGTTTATATTTGCACTTATGTGTGCGATGAAAACAACTGCCCCTACAAAAACCTTTGTTAGGCTGATCAACTTTGTTAGGCTGTTAGCATGTCATAGATATGCCTCGGGTTCCTGCCCTTTACCAATGTTTTTAGTCCAAGATTTAATTCTTGAAAGTCATCATGCCTGCTGTGTTAAATCCACTGTCCTCATTTCAATGCCCTGGTCTGTAGCCAACACTCCCCTCGCTCCCTCCTCCCAGTCAACTCTATCCCCAATCACAATCTTATGAATGGCAACCAATCAGAGTCTGCTTCCCTCTGCAAACTGCATCCTTGTCCAGCAGAGCAAGAAAGAAAGGATAGAGCAGGAGAGAGAGGGCTTTATGTGTGAGCGAGGGAGGGAGAGAGAGAGAGGCAGCTGGAGTCTCACACACAACTGTAGTCAGTCTTGGAATCTGAGCGCTGCCAAGAGGCGAGTACAGGAGCCAGCGTCGTACTTCCATGAGGATGACATGCTCTCAGAAGAGCACAGGAGTCTGTTTTGTTAAGGTAAGAGCCTTATGCATCTTACTCTTTAGATAACGCCAGCTAATCTAAATGGCATGGAAAGAGCATTGCAATTTTATTATTAGTTTGAAATTGTTGCTTTGGAACTGACAAGAGGCCAAACTCAAATATGAACCGAAATACTTTGGTATGCTTCCTTCTGCATGGAATTACGTTTTTCCATGGTAACAACCTCAACAACCTCATCATGGATTGGATTTTTAATGTAATAGACTTGAATGACTTCTGCCCTTTGTCATAATGGCACAGACTTGCCAGATAATTTAATCTTATGTGAAATGCCAGTCATCCGCTCTTTTAGTTGGACATTTGCAATCTATCTATCTATCTATCTATTATACATTTATTTATATGTAAACAAAGTGTGACATTCTTCAAACCAATCCATGTCTAGTTTAACTTTACTACCCACAGGAGTCATGAGTGCAGCTGAAGTTTCTAAAATCCTCCCTCTATCCATATCCGTTTAATTACACCATCGCTTTTTACAAGGAGGTGTGCACACAATTTGAGGTCTGTGTGCGTGTTTGATCTTTGACATACAACATATCACAGCTGACGAAGGGAAATTGCTTTCATGCACCACTGTCTCTGTTTGTGATCCTTAACCCAGGGTTTTAGCTAAAGCGCTGCAGATTCTGTAGTTGGCAAAGCTGTAACACTAAACCTGCATAAGCAGCACTCTGTGTTTGAAAGTGTTTGTGTAGGATATCAATGAGCGTTTTCCAGCTTCCGTGATGGTTGTTTGTACCATTTGTGACTGCATAAGTTGAACGTAAGACTGTATGCAAATCACTCTGTGTGCTGTATCACCAATAAGGATTGATTCTTGTCTGTGTACCTAAAACATCATTGCATATTGACTGTTTAAACCATTCTTAGACTTGAGTTTAGATCAGATTTTTCTAGCTGTGCTTCTGAACTCAGCCAGTATATGCAAACTGTGATTTATACATCTGACATGAACACATAATGGCATGACTGTTTCACACAAATTAAAGTGCACACTTCCTCTGAGCTAGTGTCACATGTATAATTGCCTTTTAACACAGAGATAAATCATGAGATGAAGCCCCACATGCTTCCATTTAGGGAAGCTCTCTCTCTCTCCATTTCTGTCTTCTGATATCATTTCTCTCTATTTCTTTCTGCCTCAAAATGCGAGGCATTTTGCCTCATAATGAGGTGAAAGATCCAACCAATGTGTTACTTTTCAGGGAGGTAGTGAAATAACATTTACGTTGTGACCTGAGGAAGTGACCTATAAAAAGCATTGTAGGAGGTCAAGGACTGTTCATCTTGCATCCATCTGAATTCTATTCACCAGTTAAATCCCTAGCATTGTTATTGAGCATTTCCAGTATCCGCAACTGTGTACCACACAGCCCTCCCTTCCTCTTTGCCCTTCTCTGACAACACACATACTTTTTTTAATCAGACAAGACCTCCGTCAGCTCCTGCCGAAGCTCACTTTTGAATTCATTAGATCCTCAGAGCTATGCAAAACCAGAGAAAGTGTTCTGTCTAATAACTCAGGGTGTAAATGATTGCCTTGACTCTGTGAACCTGGCAGAATCAAAGCCGATCCTCCAGGCAGGCAATCAACATGGTGCATATCTGATCTGTACCAAAGTTTCAAAACAAAGAAGACAGGGCATTAATATTGCAAGGGAGAGGCCAGCTGTGAGAGCCATCCAGCATGAGGGATGGAGTGATGGGGAAATTCATACAGGGAAGAAAGGAGAGAAAAAGGTCTTGGGCTCCCCCAAGTGGTAACTGTTGCATCTGTGGCTTGTTGTTGGTGTCAAATGCTAAAGTAATGGATATAAGAGTGTCTTCAGTGCCTTAAATGTAAATGTTACTCACTAGAGCTTAAACATATGCAGTTATGTAGGAGATTTAAGCTGCTGTACATATGGCAAGGATGGTCATGGACACAGAAATCTGCATTAGATTTGTATATGCAGCTGGATAGCACCAGAATTCAGGCAAAACGGGAAAAAAAGGGGAAAAAAAGATATTATATGTCATTACGGAGCCCAGATTTGGTTCCATGATAGCTTAGATACAAGGATTAAGTGTACTTGACTCGGAGCTGCGGGCATTAATGATAATTCTCTAATTAATAGGTGATATGTGGCACGTCCCGAAAGTGTACACTCTAAAAAATGCTGGGTTGTCTCACCCCAACTTTGGGTCAAATATGGACTAACCCAACTTTTGGGTTAAATTTATAAAAAAAATTAATAAATAAAATAATAATAATAATATCTGACACCCATTAAGCAGATGCATATTAAAGAGACACATTTGAAAGTGTGTATCACTTGGAAGGCATCACAGGTTTTATGTATCATATTTTCCCACAAATATCAAATAAACATTTAATATATTTTTTTTTTTCCTGAGATAATTTTTTTTTCCCCACACAACACAGTAATACACAATATTCCATTCTCTCTGTAACCTTCAGGACTGCATAACTAAAGGGGCCATTTTTTTCCAAGGTACATTTAAGAGTCTTATGCATCACCCTCCTCACATTTTAACTGAGTAACAACACTTACTCATGAGTTGCAGGTTTGCTGTTGGGACCAAAACAGTAGCTGGCACTGCTCCATCCTTTAGTACATTGTGGCAGGTCCATGATGCAATCCATGCTCAAATATGCAACAAAATCTCTAGTGGGTGGACTGAAATGATAAGGGATTTTATGAAACATAAGCTATATAAGCTATAGTGTACTTGACTCGGAGCTGCGGGCATTAATGATAATTCTCTAATTAATAGGTGATATGTGGCACGTCCCGAAAGTGTACACTCTAAAAAATGCTGGGTTGTCTCACCCCAACTTTGGGTCAAATATGGACTAACCCAACTTTTGGGTTAAAAATTTAATGTAAAAATTTAACCCAACGGTTGGGTTAGTCCATATTTGACCCAAAGTTGGGTTGAAACAACCCAGCATTTTTTAGAGTGTATCTAATGCCCATCTCTCTCTTTCCTCAGCCAAATCACTGACCACTTATACCTTAAAATTAATGAGAAGTCAAAGGCTGCTTATTATGCAGTGCACATCTAGAATTAATATTCTAATGAGGTTCATGGAAAGAGTTTAAATTATAACTGCAGCATTTAATCATAATAATAATCAAAGTGGATTACATGTTACAAAATAGAAATGGTTTTTATGCCAGCCGGGGGCAAGACGGGGAATTAACAAGGAAATACACAGCATTTTATTAAACGATATTAAACAGTCAAAATATATATTTAGATAGCGATATGGCCTCTGTTGCCATGCTGAATGATGCATACAACAAGCTATTTCAAGAACTTTACCAACATTTTGAACTGGAAGGTATATTTTAGTGAAAATTCCATTCCTATTGACAGAAAATGGGTTGAATTGAAATTATTCTGTATAAAAACAAAGGATGTGGGAATGTGATGCATTTTCTGAGATGTTAGAGGTCAGCAATGAAGTGAGTGCTCTGGAATACTTGATTTTGATTGATCAGCTGTGGTATCCAGTGGTCTGAAATT
Organism: Sinocyclocheilus anshuiensis; assembly: GCF_001515605.1. Lineage (NCBI taxonomy): Eukaryota > Metazoa > Chordata > Actinopteri > Cypriniformes > Cyprinidae > Sinocyclocheilus > Sinocyclocheilus anshuiensis. The sequence continues at coordinate 121,522 of NW_015557203.1, read as the reverse complement.
TTCAATTAGAGTGAAACAGTTTTTCACTCTAATAAAAACAATTTTATTAACAATAATAACTTTTTTTAACAATAATAACTTATAAACCTTTAAAGACCTATTCTGAGCTACAAGGTTAATTGATAGTATATGCTGTTGTTGAAGCCCATCAGCACACATTATTTCAACTTATTGTTCTGATGTCAGATCCATGTTAAAAACGAATCTTTTCTCTTGCGTTTTTAACCTTTTGTAACTGCATTTGTATATTACTTTATGTACAGCACTTTGGCCAACCAAGGTTGTTTTTAAATGTGCTTTATAAATAAATCAGAACTCAAAACATATTTTTAAATAACAGTGTTTAACCTGAATTCCTGGAAAAACTAGATTACTCATGATACAGAGAAATCTCCACCAATCAGAGAACTGCAACAAGCAATTTGTGTCACAAGAACACTTTAGCACTCGTCCACTTCCCTGAAGCACTGCAAATGACGTAAAAGTCAAACAAATATGCAACATCAAATTATATATATATATATATATATATATAATTTCCATATTGTTCTCAAAGCTTCATGGGATTGTAGATTTTTCCCTTGTTAAAGCAATTAAGTACACAATCTTGAACCTTTGAATTTTTGTCCAATTTTCAAATAAATTTTTGCTTCAAATCTTCAAGTTTGCAGTGTTGTAATTCACCTTAGCTGGTTGGTTTGGTTCATGGATTATGAGACTTTTTATTTTATTTTATTTTACTTTAAAAAAAAAAAAATCCACATAGGAAAATTATTTCCGGGACCAAGGCCACTGAAAAAGTTGGTGGGCTCTCTATATTCTCCATCGTCACAAACGTAACTCAGTTCTTGTTTGTAGTGAAAATAACCTCAGAGGTTATTACCTCATAGAATGTTACAGTAATATTATTGACCACTTAACCACTTACTATTATTGCTGTGTTTGTCTTGTTGCTAGGCTGATTGTAATGGATTATTTTTTTTCTTAGAGGAAGCTATGGGATAAATTATTTCAACTCAAATCAATATTTACTGTATACTATTTAGTTGGTATGTAGTCATGTAACCTGAAAGCTAAATTAGAGCCTGCTGGCCATGTTGAACACTGATGCGTTTGCTTACAGCAGTTCAGAAATGTAATAGTGGCATTAAATATCTCTCGGAACAGGCATTCAAACATTTAGCAACATTAAAACTCTATTTGCAACTTATAAGGATGTGCTTGTGAAAAATCCTTTCTAAAAGGTGAAAAGGAGGTGAGTGATGTTTCACTTGGTCCCACTTAATTGAATGTATCGCACATCAGCTGTCATGCTTAAACACTCAGCCTGAAAGCTAAGGAATAAACACAGCAGCAGGCCACTCTGCCAGCAGCAGTCACTATTTGAGGCAGCGAGCAAGAGCTTTTAGTTTGTGTGACCAGCATTTGAATCTAACCCTAGTCATTCTGTGATATATAATCAAGATCTCTTATTGTTCCTGCTACGTATGTTGATTTTTCTCGGCTCTGATGTAGCTGTAACACCCGTACTATAGTACTCCCTCTGGAAATCGATTTGGATGTGGAACATATTAAGAGGACAAGGGAATAAGGAAGATGGCATTGGAATAAAAATCCATTTGATTGTCACTTCAATCACTTGCGGACTTTGTTTTAATCATTGTTTGTGACTGCAGAAAAAATCCACACGAGATGTGAACATAATTTCGATGAATAATAATGCTGAGGGTCTCGACCAAATAACAGTCAGAGGATGCGCTGGAAATCAGTCTCGAGAAATTGGTCTCTGTCACCATGACAGACTGAGTTGTATAATTTCCATCATATTTGTAGTTTCCCATTATTATATAGTTACTTGATAATCATATATGCAGATTAAACTCTGTGTATTTTAATAAAACATAATTAAACATTCCCCACAGAAGTAACCAACAGAAGTTGCCCAGCCAGTGCATATGGTTTATTATTACTGTTTTCTGTTGTTGTTGTTGTTGTTTTTTTACCCCAAACCAATGTTTATTTTTATTTTTTATCCCAAACTAAAAAAGCAGATTCTAAAAAGTCCATTGGTCATGTCAATCATAATACTGATTGCCTGCATACTAGGAGTGTAACGATTCAGATTGCTCACAGATTGCTCACAGTTCGGTTCGATTCACAGTGTTAGGGTCAAGGTTCGGTATGTGCTATATTCAGGGGAAAAAGGAAAGTGAAGTGAAGTGACATGTGGCCAAGTATGGTGACCCATACTCAGAATTAGTGCTCTACATTTATCCCATCCAAAGTGCACACACACAGCAGTGAACACACACACGGAGCAGTGGGCTGCGGGGAGCAGTTGGGGGTTCGGTGCCTTGCTCAAGGGCACCTCAGTCGTGGTATTGAAGGTGGAAGAGAGCACTGTATATTCACTCCCCCCACCTACAATCCCTGCAGGTACGAGACTCGAACCTGCAACCTTTGGGTTACGAGTCCAACTCTCTAACCATTAGGCCACAACTTCCCCAGGACTATACAGGCCAGGACTATGATCAAATAAAAATAAAGAAAATAATAACAAATAATCAAACTAAATCATAATTTTGTATCACGGTTTTTCAGTTCGGTTTGAATATTGTTACACCCCTACATACCCTAAAACAAATACTATCCCTTAACCCGAACCTATAAGCTCAGTACAGCATTAGTAGCCGATCCTGAAAGGTAGCAATAGCCTACTGTTTGTAGCAATTGGATCTATTTGTTTATACAGTATGACTATTGTCTATATAGAAACCCTGCCCCACAGCAGATTCTAAAAATGTAATGGTCATATCAATTACAGTGCCACCGATAATTTATCACCGCTAAATTAAAGATACACTATAACATTTTTTGTTCAAAATTTACAAAATTGACATAATAAGCAAGTAGGCTATATCATCAGTCCGTCTTATGAAATGTTTTTCATCGCAAAATGATTCAATGTTTGAAACATCTGATGGTTAAAGTTCTATAAATGCAATAAGGACAAAGCAAAATATGTTCAGTTACATGTTCTGCAAAACAATTGCAGGTGTTTCCATTAATGTGTAACCTACAAATGTATTCTAATAACATAAATACTATTAAAAACGAATTATCTATATTCATATACATGTATTAATTTTTTATTTATTGATCATCAATGTTTTTATTATGTCATAAATAATGGAACATTTTTGGTTAACCGATGATAACAGTATGTCCTGACCATGACCCAGATCTGGCGTCATGGCCGGACTTACCACTGGGCTTGAATGGGCTGCAGCCCAGGGGACCCGCCTTAACCCGTTTACATTTGTTCAGTTATGTGCCAGTCAGAAATTATTAGCCGCATTTCAACTACGCACACGGGCCAGTCTTCTCGCTCTCACTCTCAAAATTGCCTCACATCAGCGCATCTCATCTGCACTAAGAGAGCTGCTGCACACTGCCATATAAGATATTTCGCTCAGCTGACAGAACTGTCACTTGCTTAATCGGGTCAGTGTTGCATCATCACAAAAGTGTATCATTTACACGTCTTTTTAAGTCTTTTTAAACCATTCGGTACTTGCGCTATCCATCTCGTCTGCACTAAGAGAGCTGCTGCACGCTGCATACAAGACTTTCGCTCAGCTGACAGGACTGTCACTTGCCTAATCGGGTCAGTGTTGCATCATCACAAAAGTTTATAATTTGCACGTCTTTTTAAGTCTTTTTAAACCATTCGGTACTCGCGCGTTCCAAACTAGATTTCTGGGCGCTCACGGTTACATCCAAAGCACCGCGCACATGAAGCCTCATCGCAAACACCTCAAGAAAAAGTTATTGTTTTCATTGTTTCTGACTCAAGTAACCTTGCATTTTAATAAATAATGTTACATAAAGACAATTAAATGGTCAGTACAACTGAACAAGTTACTAGCAATAGCACAAGGATACAAACGAAACAAACTGTGTTTTAACTTTTTCAGGTAGGCTAGCTTTTTGTAACTTTAATTTTAAGAATTAATCTGTTGTTTAATTTACAGTGAACTTACTGTTTTTAATTTGCAGTTTATTCCATTTCTGCAGCATTTCTGTACCTGAATGTTTTCCACCAAAGCTGTTTCTAAAACGAAATTCAGGTCCTGAGTTTAATTTATAATACTGGCTAAGCAAATTACAATATACTTAACATTCTGGCATTCAGTTATGTGATTATGTAGCCTAACTTATGTTCTCTGCATGAAGTAATGTCTGGCACAGTCGCAGCCTGTGCTTATTAGAAAGCAAACAAATAGCATTAATAATCATTAATTTTCCTTAGTATATGCTATGATAAATCTGAACATTTGTGTAAAATAATGGAGGATTAGTTCATGAATATTGCCTTAAAAGTCATTGAAATTTATTGGTGAACGAACCCTGCATTTAATGAGTGAATGCCTACGATATAGGAGTTAGCCTATTACACAAACTAGAGTCCTGTTTTTCCGAATATCTGCGCGATGTCAAATGTATACATGTATATATAAATGATGTCAATAAACACAGACAGAAAATTATGTTTTGTCCCATCAATGCGTCTCCGAGCAACACAGTGTTTTGTTTATCAGTATTACACGGACCAGTAAATGGTTCAAACAGGCTGTAAGTACAGTCGTTTGCTAAGTTAAATTAATTAGCATTTTAAACAAATCGGTTGATTTATGGATTCAACTCACTCATTAAGACAGTCACTTGCTGCCACCTACTGGCGGTTGTAGTTTCATATTTTAAAAAGTAGCTCATTATTTCATTTTTGCAATCATTTAATATTTCTACATTAAAATGTTGTATTTAAACTTAACATAACTTGTGCAAAATCCATCTATGGATTTTGTTTATAGTGATTTAATTTTATTGTTAATAGCCAACATGTTTTTTTTAATTCAGATTGAATTTATTAAATTTAAGAATCTGACATAAAAAGACACAGATATGACAATACATTTTCATAATAATACATCTCTTTGTTTTTTTTTCTGCTCAGTGTTATTTCAGGGTTTTGATGTCTCAACTGAGAGTTCACATCCTGTTTATTGCATTATAGTGACTATTTAATATTACATCTAAACTTTGACTAGGCTAGACATGTTGCCTATTAATTGTATACAGTATATGAACCTGAAAGCATATTTTAATTTTTGTGTATTTTGTGTTACTCCATAATAATGTTCTAGTTGAGGGCATTTGTAGTATGGTATGGGGCCCAAACATAACCTCAAGCCCAGGGGCCCCCGGCCCCGTAAGTGCTGCCCTGCCTGGCGTACTATGCCATCTTAGCCGTGTTTACCGATGCAGGCATTTCTGTTAATTGCACAGGTATGTTATATGCAAGGTTTTGTGTGAGGCTACATGTTTGATCTTTTGTGAATAGAATACTGCATGAGGGCCCTGTGGGATATACTCCACGAACAACAAAGGGATTACAGTGTAAGAAACGGGTGTTGCATCTTGACAAGGGCTACAATGACCTCCAACACACTGTAACTTTTTTGCTTTGATTATTTTTACAGGGAATCAAAGGAGGATCAAAGGCGATTCTACAATGTCAGGGTTGCTGATGTTGTCATCTACATCACTTTCAATTCAGCACTGCCCTCCCTTGTTAGCTTATTCATAAGGAGTCACTGCAGTTGGGCCGATCGATTGGCTGCAATGATAATGAATCACTTCCTCTGGCTGCTTCCACTGGTCTTTCCGCACCTGAGCTCTCCAGTCATATTGCTAGAGAGGAGTGATGGGAATCTCTTTCACTGGAACCATCTGATGAAAGGAGATAAACTGGTGCTACACAGATCCAAAAGGGACTGGATGTGGAGGCAGTTCTTCCTGTCGGAGGAATACACAGGAAGTAACTATCAGTACGTCGGCAAGGTAAGTGTCCACGATAACACGGGCCCAGAACGAGCCTTCTTGTCTAGCAAAACAGGGCTTGGAGGAGATGCAAACACTTGATTTTTGCATTCCTCTTTCGTTTTCCTGAGCTTTATATGGTTTGACACTGGATTTGAACACAGCACTGTGTGGCACGCACTTTGAAAAACTTGATTGCATCATCAAAGAACTTAAAGTAGCACAAATATGAATTGCACACTCACTGAGGCATGAATATTCACAGAGGCAGAGAGACAGAAAGTGAACGAGAGTGGGAGAGAGTCGTTTTGAGACAGAATACTTCATACCAGGGTTTAGTTTTTTACCGCTCTCATTTCCAGGACAAAGTGGCTCCGCAGAGACCTGACAGGAATCAACAATTATGGGCTATTTCACTCACTCTTTTTCATCCCCCCCCCCATTGACGTCCAACCTATCTGCAGTGGCTGTGTGAAGGAAGGGACTGCAATTCATCAAGCCACAGTTCAGAGGCATGCTATATTTATGCCACATTAAACATGAAAGAGGAGTCCATACTGACATTCAGCAGCACAGTCCCTGTTATTAAAATACTGACAATGTTGTATACGTACAGAAAACATAGAATACAACAAAGAGGCTTAAAACTTTGTTCTTTTCCCCTCAATATATAATTATTGTTTAGCATATAGCACATACTAATAAGGGAACTTGGTCAAAATTTGGTCAAAACGTTACTTGGAATACCTTTTCTGAACTTTGGGCATGCTAGACTAAATGCTTTTGACAGGGTACTTGGCTATGAGTCAAATTTTAATCGATTCATAGCCTCTATAGATAAATAATTATAAATTATGAAGAGCAGTGATTACAATTCAAACAATGCATTAAATGTTGTGTTTATTATTATGACAATAAATTAAAATATTATGATAAGAAATACCAGTTTGCAATATCAAGCGCATAAGGAGCTGTTTTGTACAGCCACAAATACCTGGAAGCTGCACATATTTAATGTCCACTCTCACGTTAAGAATGAGGTGGAAAACTAAATAAACGGCAAAGTGAACAAGTGGACACCGATACAGCTCTTGACAGGGAAGTCAGGAGATAAATTAAGGAATAAAGGATTTAAAATTTGTATTCAGGTCTTGTGATTTCCATTTAGCGGCTCAGCTTTATTAGGTATAAAAATACTACGATTCAATCAGATTCTGGGATGTAATGTAATGTAATCTAAGACTTAATGTAAGTCTTGCTGTCCTTTTTCGTTGTAGAAAAGGCATTGCAGTCTCACTGGAATAATCCGTGGTGATGGTAGAAGCGAGGCTTTTCAAAACATTGAATCGATAGACCAATTACAGGTTTGTAAACATTCAGGATGCGCGCGCATCATGGTTGCAGAAAACCCGGGAGAGATAGCCTTTACGGCTAGAGAATTACACAGATACAGTACAAAATAGTTAGGTTTAAAAAGATTATATTGATTAGATGTAATTTTCAAAATGTTCTCCGCATATTACAAGAGCTTGTCACCCAGCAATAAACTGTTATTCAACGAAATTGACGTTTGAGAGTGGGATAGTCTTACAGATCCGAAACAGGGATGACGTTTTTTTGTGGGCGGAGACTATCTGTTGGCAGAAAACGTACTTGGTTACTAACGTAACCTCGGCTCCCTGAGATACGGGAACGAGTACTGCGTCTTGCTAGACGCATATGGGATAAAGTATTTTTTCTCCTGAACTGAAGTCTTTTTTCATTCATGCAGTGAAACCAAACGGCCATTGGTTCGTGCAGTGCATTAAAAAACGAACCAATGGCTAGGCAGCGGAGCTGCACGAGCCTATGGCGACGAAGCCCGCCAAGCCTGCCAAAGCCTGCCAAAATGGACGGGGCATCTGGCTATATAAGCGGGCGTTCGCCACAAGATTCTCAGGTTACTTCGACTGAAGCAACGACCTGAAGCGACAACTGAGTCGTGCAGCTACATAGCACGGCTAGCAATGCAGTACTCGTTCCCGTATCTCAGGGAACTGAGGTTATGTTAGTAACCAAGTACGTTCCCGTTCGATACTACACTCGTACTGAGTCTTGCTAGACACATATGGGAACACAGTACAATCACGTCGTGCTAATGTAGTGGAATGACTAAAAGTATCAAACTTCCATAAGCAACCAATGCCCAAAGAGAAGTTAACAACAACCCAAGGCTAAGATGGGCTGAGCTTCCTGAGGTCACACCCGACCTGGTTAATCGTTCCAGAGTACTCCTGTAACTTCGACCCAGAGTACTCCTGTAACTTCGACCCAGGGGTCGAGAGCTAACAGGTGAACTAATGCCAGAGAGTACGCTAGCGAGATGGAGTCTACTATCCATCTAGAGCAGTGTTTCTCAACCCTGGTCCTGAGTGCCCCCCAACACTGCACATTTTGTATGTCTCCCTTATCTGACACCCATTTCAGGTCCTGGAGTTCCTTTTAATGAGCTAATGAGTTGAATCAGGTCTGTTTAATTAGGGAGACACACAAAATGTGCAGTGCTGGGGGGAGCCCAGGACCAGGGTTGAGAAACACTGATCTAGAGAGTCTTTGCTTCGTGACCGGAAGCCCTTTGGTGCGGTCTTCAGTTGGAGGAAGCGCGGAGAGCGTAATGACCTGTGCTCTGAACGGAGTGGAGAGCATCTTAGGTACGCAACCGTGCCTTGGTTTCAGCACGACTTTAGTGTCGTTAGGCCCAAATTCCAGGCAGGCAAGGCTAATAGAGAGCGCCTGCAGGTCCCCTATTCGCTTTACTGATGCCAGTGCTAGAAGCAGAGCAGTCTTTAGCGATAGCGACCTAATGTTGACAGACTGTAGCGGCTCGAAAGCGGGGCCCTTCAGGACCCTCAGCACAGTGGGCAGGTCCCATGAAGGGACGGTAGGGGGACGAGGCGGATTCAGCCTCCTGGCACCCCTTAGGAAGCGGATGACCACGCTGTTTCTGCCCACCGATTGGCCCTCAATAGGGGCATGAGAGGCCGCTATAGCCGCCACATAAACTTTGAGCATGGATGGGGAGCGTCCCTTATCCGGCAGCTCTTGCAGAAATGACAATACCTCAGTCAAATCAGAAGTATGAGGGTCTTTGCCACGGTTTAGACACCAAGCGGAGAAAAAAGACCACTTTAAGGCGTAGAGGCGTCTCGTAGACGGGGCTCTAGCCTCCGAAATTGTGTTTAAGACTCGCTCTGGGAGGCTCGAAGGCTCCCGTCGAGAGGCCAGAGGTGCAGGGCCCATAGGCTGGGCCGAGGATGCCATATTGTCCCGTTCGCTTGAGAGAGGAGATCCTGAGATCAAGGGGTCGCTATCAACAGCTGAATTAGCTCACCAGGCGGAGAAAAAAGACCACTTTAAGGCATAGAGGCGTCTCGTAGACGGGGCTCTAGCCTCCGAAATTGTGTTTAAGACTCGCTCTGGGAGGCTCGAAGGCTCCCGTCGAGAGGCCAGAGGTGCAGGGCCCATAGGCTGGGCCGAGGATGCCATATTGTCCCGTTCGCTTGAGAGAGGAGATCCTGAGATCAAGGGGTCGCTATCAACAGCTGAATTAGCTCTGATAGCCACAGCTGGTTCATCCAAAGGGGGGCCACCAGGAGAACCTTGTGTTTTTGTTCCCTTACCTGATTACCTGTGGGATCAGAGCGATTGGGGAAAAACATAAAGAAGGAGGTTGGGCAAATCGTGGGCCAACTGGGCCCTGGACTTTCAGAAATAAATTGGGCTGTGAGAGTTGTCTTCTGAGGCGAAGAGGTCCACCTCGGCCTCGTCGAAGATCTCCCAGATCCTCTGAACCGTCTGCAGATGGAGCATCCACTCCCCTGAGGGGACATTGCTCCTTGATAGCATGTCCGCTCCTTGGTTCAATTTGCCAGGTATATGCGCAGCTCTCACCGAGCGCAGGTTGGGTTGAGCCCATTCTAAGAAGCACTCTACCAGAGTGAAGAGACGCTTCGAGGAGAGGCCTCCCTGGCGATTTATGTAGGACACCACAGACATGTTGTCCGATCGGATTAGCACATGGTGCCCTT
>NW_015557203.1:108101-110075 GCF_001515605.1 Sinocyclocheilus anshuiensis | reverse complement strand
ATGCTAGCGAGATGGCGTCTACTATCCATCTAGAGAGTCTTTGCTTCGTAACCGGAAACCCCTTGGTGCGGTTACCGAAGCTGACAAGAGTTGTTCCGATCGCCTATAGGGAGCGGAACGCTCAACATAGATTCTCAACGCCCTGACGGGGCAGAGCAGAGATAGCTCTCTGTCCTCCTCAGTTGGAGGAAGCGCGGAGAGCGTAATTACCTGTGCTCTGAACGGAGTGGAGAGCACCTTAGGTACGTAACCGTGCCTTGGTTTCAGGATGACTTTAGTGACGTTAGGCCCGAATTCCAGGCAGGCAGGGCTAATAGAGCGCGCCTACAGGTCCCCTATTCGCTTTACTGATGCCAGTCCTAGAAGCATAGCAGTCTTCAGCGATAGCGACCCAATGTTGGTAGACTGTAGCACCTCGAAAGCGGGGCCCTTCAGGCCCTCAGCACAGTAGGCAGATCCCATGAAGGGACGGTAGGGGGACGAGGCGGATTCAGCCTCCTGGCACCCCTTAGGAAGCGGATGACCGCGCTGTTTCTGCCCCCGATTGGCCCTCAATAGGGGCATGAGAGGCCGCTATAGCCGCCACATAGACTTTGAGCGTGGATGGGGAGCGTCCCTTATCCAGAAGCTCTTGCAGAAATGACAATACCTCTCAGAAGTCAGAAGTATGAGGGTCTTTGCCACGGTTTAGACACCAAGCGGAGAAAAAAGACCACTTTAGAGGCGTATCGCGTCTCGTAGACGGGGCTCTAGCTTCCGAAATTGTATTTAAAACTCTCTCTGGGAGGCTTGTAGAGCTGATTTAGCTCTGATAGCCACAGCTGGTTCATCCAAAGGGGGGCCACCAGGAGAACCTTGTGTTTTTGTTCCCTTACCTGATTACCTGTGGGATCAGAGCGATTGGGGAAAAACATAAAGAAGGAGGTTGGGCAAATCGTGGGCCAACTGGGCCCTGGACTTTCAGAAATAAATTGGGCTGTGAGAGTTGTCTTCTGAGGCGAAGAGGTCCACCTCGGCCTCGTCGAAGATCTCCCAGATCCTCTGAACCGTCTGCAGATGGAGCATCCACTCCCCTGAGGGGACATTGCTCCTTGATAGCATGTCCGCTCCTTGGTTCAATTTGCCCGGTATATGCGCTGCTCTCAGCGAGCACAGGCTGAGCCTATTCCAGGAGGCACTCTATCAGAGTGAAGAGACGCTTCGAGGAGAGGCCTCCCCGGCGATTTATGTAGGACACCACGGACCTGTTGTCCGATCGGATTAGCACATGGTGTCCTTTTAGGACTGGCAGGAAGAACTGACAGGCTCGACATACTACTAGCATTTCCAGGCAGTTGATGTGGAAGCATTTTTCCACCTTCAACCAGTGGCCGAAAGTCGGTATGCCCTCGCACAGCGCCCTGTTTGATTTGGAGGCATCTGTCGTGACAACTGTCCTTCTGCAAACCATCCCCTTAGCCACGCCCTGTTCCATCCAGCGGGAGTTCTTCCAGGGGGCCAGGGCTGTTACACAGGCATGACTCACCCTGATCTGCAGACGTCCATGACGCCACACATGGGATGGAACCCGTGGGCAAACCCAACTGTAGTGCTGGAGATGCTGCCGCCATGAGGTCCAGCATCCTTTGAAATGCTTTGAGAGGGCAAGTGGTACCAATCTCGAAGGTCGCCAGCCTCCGTATGGCCAGAGCCCGTTCCGGCGTGACTACAGCTCTCATTTGGGCTAAGTCGAAAATTGTTCTCAGGAACGATATTCGCTGGCCGGGGAACAACGAACTCTTGGCAAAATTGACCCTGAGTCCCAGGCACTCCAGGTGGCTGAGGAGGAGGGTCCTGTGTGATATTAATTCTGCCTCTGACTGGGCCAGAATGAGCCAGTCGTCGAGGTAATTGAGAATGCGGATTCCCATCTGTCTCAAAGGGGAAAGAGCCGTGTCCATGGACTTCGTAAAAGTGCATGGGGCCAGAGACACT
>NW_015557203.1:107063-107899 GCF_001515605.1 Sinocyclocheilus anshuiensis | reverse complement strand
GCCCTGCCTCCTTTGAAACTCTTTTAGAGGGCGAGCGGTACCGATCTTGAAAAAGGTCGCCAGCCTCCGTATGGCCAGAGCCCGTTCCGGCGTGACTACAGCTCTCATTTGGGCTAAGTCGAAAATTGTTCTCAGGAACGATATTCGCTGGCCGGGGAACAACGAACTCTTGGCAAAATTGACCCTGAGTCCCAGGCACTCCAGCAAATTAATCACCTCTGAGCGCAGGACAGTGGGGTATTTGAGCAAACTGCAGTGAATAACCTCGTTTTATTATCTCCAACACCCAGATTGGCACTACAGGGATGGCCCGACAGGTCTCTGCCCATGTGACAAGGGGTTGGATTAAATTGAGAGGCTGGTCGCCATATGGGGACCCCAGACTCAGAAGAGGAAATTTGCTTTCCCTGAAAATGCTTTCAAAAACTGCTTCGCTAGACTTAATGCTCTCATAGCAGAGCAGTCAGCCTCCGTGCACGCAGCCTCAGCGTGGGCGTGGCCCAGATGCATTCAATTTGAAGCAGTCAGTGATAATAATAATTAGTGACAGCATTCTCTTTTAATCCACCTAAAAAGATCAAACCACTCATTAGAAGAGGAGTTTTGATGATCTTTATGTGTAAACACTCTGGCAGATCAAAAATGCTGCGCGCATTCTCTCAAATCTGCTCGTAGCGGATGAGGGGGGGGCGGGGCCGTCTTCATTGAAGAAGGTGAGCCGCGAGCAAACCAGAGCGAGACATGAACTCTCGTTGTAAGAGCGGTCTGTCTCAGCAGCGCAGCCTCAGAGTGGGCGTGGCCCAGGCGAGAGGCGCGTTCAAATACAAAGCTGTCAG
>NW_015557203.1:106089-106849 GCF_001515605.1 Sinocyclocheilus anshuiensis | reverse complement strand
CCTCCGAGTAACTGGGAGGAGAGAAACACAAGAGCGGGGGAGGCAGGGCTCAGCGACGCACACACAAATGCGAAGCTACCAGCGTTTTGCTTTGATCTGCCTAGGAGGATTAAGCTGCTCGTGAAACAAGGAGCGCTGATTCTCACGTGTAACACACACTGGCAGATTAAGCATGCCTGATGTGTGTCGGCATGAAATTGCTCTGCCTGATCGCTCAACCCGCGAGCTCGCCATTGTTTCCTCCGAGGTAACTGGGAGGAGAGAAACATGAGAGCGGGGAGGCGTGGCTGCCTTCTGCGAACGAACAGGGGCAGACTGCTTTCGTGGTAAAAGCAGCCCATGTCTGTGAGTGCAGTCATTGTGACACACACAATTCGAAGCTGCCAGTGGCAGCATCTGCTCCGATCTACTTAGGAGGATAGAGCCGCTCGATGTAAAGAGGGATGCCGATCCTTACGTGTGAGACACGGATCGAAGCGCAGTGGGGAGAGCGAGTACACAGGCTCTGTGTCGGCGTGAGATCGCTCAGACCCGGTTGCTTAGTTCCCAGGCTTCGCCGTTTCTCTCTCCGAGGCTTGCTGAGAGAGGAGAAATGGGAGAGCGGGGCTGCCTTCAGTGAAAGGCGGTCCGCAAGTGGAGAAGAGCGAGACTCATGCTCTTAATGAGCATTCTGTCTCAGTAAGCGCGCAGCTCACTGCCCTTCTGCGGTGGATCCGAGTGCAACGGGGAAAGAGAGCACGCAGGCACAGTGCCGGCATGA
>NW_015557203.1:90711-105060 GCF_001515605.1 Sinocyclocheilus anshuiensis | reverse complement strand
GAAGAGAAACATGAGAGCGGGGAGGCGGGGCCGCCTTCCGTGAACGAACAGGGGCAGACTGCTTTCGTGGTAAGAGCAGCCTGTGTCTGTGAGCGCAGTCATAGTGACACACACAATTCGAAGCTGCCAGTGGCAGCATCTGCTCCGATCTACTTAGGAGGATAGAGCCGCTCGATGTAAAGAGGGATGCCGATCCTTACGTGTGAGACACGGATCGAAGCGCAGTGGGGAGAGCGAGTATGCAGGCTCTGTGTCGGTGTGAGATCGCTCAGACCCGGTTGCTTAGTTCCCAGGCTTTGCGGTTTTCTCTCCGAGGCTTGCTGAGAGAGGAGAAACGGGAGAGCGGGGCTGCCTTCAGTGAAAGGCGGTCCACGAGTGGAGAAGAGCGAGACTCATGCTCTGAGTGAGCATTCTGTCTCAGTAGGCGCACAGTTCACTGCCCTTCTGCGGTGGATCCGAGTGCAACGGGGAGAGAGAGCACGCGGGCACAGTACCGGAATGAGATCGGTCAACCCAGTTGCTTATTCCCTGACTCCGCTGTTTCCCTCTCCGAGGCATGCTGAGAGGAGAAATGGGAGAGCAGGGCTGCCTTCAGTGAAGGCGGTCCGCGAGTGGAGAAGGGCGAGACTCATGCTTTCAACGAGAGCATTCTGTCTCAGTGAGCGAGCAGTCTCTGCGTGGGGGCTGCCCAGACAGGTGACGCACTCACTGCCCTTCTGCATTGTGCAAGATTCCCTGCACGAGCCACACTCGCAACGCGACATTTGTAACGTCACTAGAATTTGCTGTTTTAAGGCTTACCTGCTAGAGATAAGCTCTTTCAGTATCGCCGGATGGCTGCAGGGGAACAGGACGGAACTGCTGCGATGCTGAGGCGCGAAGAGAGCCGGTCAGCCAAGCAGGGAGGTCTCAATCCAGCTGCGAGGCGTGTCAACGGCGAGCAGGCTTTCAGGATCAGCGATGAGCGTAGAGTCGTCGCTGAATGAGAAGAAATCTGAGAATCCTATGGCGAACGCCCGCTTATATAGCCAGATGCCCCATCCATTCTGGTGGGCTTTGGCAGGCTTGGTGGGCTTCGTCGCCATAGGCTCGTGCAGCTCCGCTGCCTAGCCAATTGGTTCGTTTTTTTAATACACTGCACGAACCAATGGCCGTGCAGTTTCACTGCGTGAATGAAAAAAGGCTTCAGTTCAGGAGAAAAAAGGCTTTTTCCAACATGCGTCTAGGAAGACGCAGTACGAGTGTAGTATCGAAAGGGAACTCACTATTTTTTGAGTTAAGTCGAGTTATAAAGTCTGAATTAGGAGATATAAACTTGCATTTGCGAGGAAAAAAAAGTCAGAATTGTGAGATAAAATAAATAAATGTTATGTAAAAATGTTAATAGTAAGGTTGAGTTATAAAGTCCGAATTAGGAGATATAAACGTGCATTTGCGAGAAAAAAAAGTCAGAATTGTGAGATAAAATAAATAAATGTTATGTAAAAATGTTAATAGTAAGGTTTAAATAACATTTCATGCTGTAACTGTAGGGCTAATACAATACGTCCCCTATGAACAGCCTATGTGAATATTATGTAGACCTATTGTTTAAATCAAATTTATGCTTTAAAAGTAGAGTAATCATAGCAGTTTTCATTCATAGTATGTCCATTTAAACGTCTGCGTTTAGCTTCAAATGGCGTCTTTGATGACAGTTTTCTATAAAAAATATTTGCATTCCGATCTTTACATCAAAAGGCACAAAAATATTTTTTTCTTTTATTCCATGGATTTTACCCATTTACCTACACTTGTTCCCAGTGTATTTCTGTAAGCACTATGTGCACGCAGCTGCAAGTGACGTAACTGTGACGTCTACTCTGAATTGGTCTATTGCAGTGGTTCTCAAACCTCTCCATGAAGTACCCCCAGCCCTGCACATTTTGTATGTCTCCCTATATCTGACACGGTGTACACTATTTAGGGACAGTGTAAGTCAGAACACAGCTTTTATGTTAGGCCAGATAAATAGCTGCTTTTGTAACATTCTGCTTTGTGATGTTTTCCTACGTCTTTCATTTGCCCTCTCCATCAGTCAGAGTGGATAACATAAAGTGTTTGTTATGAGATCCTGCTGAGTATGTTTGAAGGGTCAGCTGGTCGAATCAGACCACTGGCTCTTTCTAAAAACAGCCTTTAGAGCCCAGGATAAATGCATTAAATGGCCATGACTCTAACCAGATGCTGGACCTGCATCTGCACACATAAACGCATGAAACACCTGCTTTTGTGATTCACTGAAGCCTGTTAGAACCCATATAGTCTCATCCCACTGGTTGAAATTTAATTAAGCATCAGACGGTGACAGTTGGACAGCTTAAGGGCAAATAAACTCATTTCAGGGACACTGAATGACCCAACTAGTGGGATGAATCAGGGTGATTCTTCAATTAGGGGAACTTTTCTGTACCTTACTAAGATTTTAAAGGAAAAGAAAATAACTTTTTTTATGTCTTTTTTAACGAGTTTTACCTAATATTTAAAGTGTTGCATTGAAAAATGTTCTATTTTAGGCTTGTTCTTATACCCAGACTTTAAAACCTTCCTTATTAAAAATGTATTTAATAAATAAAATAATAATAAATAAACAAATAATAAAAAGCAGGGAAATTCTAGTTTGCACAATTTTTTTCTCAAATAAAGTGTTGTTATTATTATTATTACTCCATTTCAAGAAGACAAACATGCTAAAAACAGAATTTTATTATAAAAATGGCAAAAAGAAAAGCGTTGAAAGACTTCAAAGCATTGGCGATTTAGTTTCTAACATCAGTCAGTTTTAATGTAATACTATATAGAGGACAGTGATGAGATCCAGTTTTATGAGTTTATTCTAAGTGGCAGGATAACAGTAAGGACAAAGATGGCAATAAACAATTATGAGTAGTATTATCACTATTAAAATGAAAAGTCATGGAAATCATCATGTTCTAAAATGCCTAGGAACATTTTGTATTTTTAGAAATGCAAATGGAAATGCAATGGAAATGCAGTGGTAAAAACTGACTAAAAGCTTCATTAGTATTTAATGGAATATGTTTTGTAGACTTATACTCTTAAGACTGTGGCTTTTATGTGTTTCTATTGTCCCTAGAGAGCTTTCCCTCCAAAAGATGATTCTTCTAAGCTGCTAACCATGATTGAAAACAAGTCTAGCTGAAGTCCACTGGTTAATAAAACATGACAGCATATCATATTAACATTTTGCTGAAGGAAGGACTTTTTGTTACAGTGTTTGATTAAAGGGTTTGATTTGAAAATATCCACAAATTGGATTAAGTCACAATCTGTTTTCTGTCCATGCAGCTTCGCTCAGACAAAGACAGAGGGGATGGAACTGCCAGATACGTTCTCTTTGGGGAAGGAGCAGGCACAATTTTTCGTATCGATGAGAAGTCTGGGGATTTACATGCTACACAGAGACTGGACAGAGAGGAAAAGGCCTCTTACACACTGCAGGCCCAGGCTTTAAACAAGATCACGGGCCTCCCTCTGGAGCCTGCCACTGAATTCATTGTCAAGATACATGACATCAATGACAATGAGCCCAAATTTACCAAGGCTGTCTACACTGCCAGTGTACCTGAAATGTCAGACATCGGTGAGTGAATGAAAATTACTTTTTCTCTCGGTGTTGTTATTTGAAGTGCATTTACTGTCATGCTGGAATACTGCACCAGGGTGTGATATTCCTGTCGCTGCAGTGTTTTTAAGGTCAAGGATGCCTCAGCGCAGTTGGTTTTTAGAGGGTTTTTTTTTTCCTTCTTCTTCAATTGACAAGTCTTTGGAGCATGTAGTGTTATGGAGTCGAGCATTTAGACAAGAGAGCTACACTTTCACAACGTTTTATTTTCTGTTGTTTTATTAGGGTTGTTTTGTTTTGCCTTTGATTTAAGTCTTTGTCTTGTCTTGTTAAGTCTTGTATTTTTTTTTTTTGTTTTGTTTGTTAGGGCTGTTTTGGCTTTGATTTAAGTCTTTATCATGTTGACCTATCATGTTACTCAACATTACTAGGTTAGGATTTAGACAAAAGTGAGTTAGAATTTGACAAAAATTTGTTTTGTTTTGTGTTTTTAATGTTTTATTTTGGCTTTGATTTAATATTTTAACATGTTGACCTATAGTTACGCAACATTTTCTGCATGATTTATTTATTTACTTTTATTTATTTTTTTTCTGTGTGCCCTGAAATTGAAAAAAAAAATAATGAATAGAAAATAAAAATAATAAATGAATGTTATAGTTCCACATGAGTTATTTTAAAAACCCCAGGAGAATTTGATGCAGTCAAGAAGTCTAGAGACCATAACAAACTAGGAAAAATTCTAAAATGAGTTCTGACATTTTCTATTTATTATTTGGTGTTTGTTGCCGCATAAGTAAATAACAATATGCATAGCAAATAAGACTGATACCATGGTTCTATTAATAATCAGAAAAAAACCTATTACCTAAACATAGCAGTTTTCTAGGAATCTAGGAAACACTTTTCAGGTAGTCAAATGCAAATATATGTAAACATTAAAGCCAATGCCCGCTAGGCACTGCCTCTCTTGAGTCCTGATGCAGTGCCTGATGGAAGAGATTCTATTTGCTCATCTTATCACATTTTCTATTTACATCTAATTCCCATTCGCACATCATCTATCACGACTGTCTCACACAATCAGTGGCTCTGTGCTAGCAGTGACACTGCACCATACATATTCACATTGCATGAATATTCAGTAGATTCATTCTGCTTCTCAGTAATATCATAATAACCTCTGGTTATCCCATTTCCAATCAAGTCAGTCCTCAAGCAGTGAAGCAGTCTGTTTGATATCATCTCCCCAAAGAAAATCTAATGATGCTCTTCCATCTCTGATATGGGTTCTCATGTTCAGCTGGAATCTAATATAAGGCACTGTACATCGTATTTATTAAATTATTGCCCTCAATCAGGGGGAAAGTGTCATCATATTATGAAGCACTCATTACCCTCTGACACACAACCCTAGGACAAAACCAATTCTATCTGGGTTTTCCAATTTAAGGAATGGTGGTAAATCAAGGTTAGAGGCACCGTAGCCTTTGAACCATAATGAATGCTAATAATTCAGTTCTGAAGCCAAACAAGGACCCAACCATTTGTTTCCTTTTCATAACTGTACCCCTTGATAATACATTTATTGAGAGCTTGGTTCTTCACATTTGAGAAATTTAATATTATATAAATGTATTTCCAAACACAATCCTCCTCCGAAAAAGTCTTATATAGATGCTAATCGGTTTAATCTTAATATTAAAGTGACTGTATCTTCTCCACTGCTACCCATAGGAATATTTTATTGCTCAGAGGTTGGTCTTTCCTAGTTCTTCAGACTCAGGTATGTTCTCAATCATGCTTGAGTGAAATATTGACGTTTGCCTCAGATGCTTATCCTAAAATGCCTATAAGGAGAAATAAATATTGGCATACAGTATGTCAATAAATTTTATGTATTTGGAAGAATTTTATGAGAAGCTAATAATTTCTGAAGGCAGACTTTGGAATTTTGGCAAATCTGAGGACATTTTATTACATTGTTGATGTTTTTTGGGTGTCTCCATAAAAGAGAAGAAGGAGACTTAATCAAACATCTCCATTTGCTTTCCTCTCCATTCCTCAAAACTCTTTTGTCTCTCTTTTTTATAGGTACTTTTGTAATAGAAGTCAATGCCACTGATGCAGATGATGCCACATACGGGAACAGTGCCAAACTAGTGTACAGCATCCTGCAAGGGCAGCCCTATTTCTCTGTGGAGCCAGAGACAGGTGAGTCCTCCAAACATCTTGTTGAAAACATATTCTCTGCTGACATACTACTACGATGGATGCCTGAGGCCATTGGACAAAGTGAGGCAGGGATGTGACTTTTTATGTGGAATGTCTGAAGCATAAAGATCACACACTGCTGCGCCTGCTTAACACATTTAGCTACAGCTAGAATATTTGTTTTACACGAAATAGAATAAAACTTTGGAAGCTTTGGAAATGGAACAAATTACTATGCTGGGCTTGTTTTATTACTTTTTCTGGGAAGAATGGAAGTTAAGTTTGATAAATGTTCCAATATAAAGGTTATGGATGCAAACTATTAAGATGAAGGTATAAATACAAGGAAAGGAAAACACTGGCCCTTTAAGAAAGTTGTAAACAAATATATTATTAGATAAAACATTAAGAAAAATGGAAGTACAAGTTTCTGTTTACTCAGAACTGCAAAACTGATGTCTTGCATTAAATTTAAAACAATTAGTGGATAAATGAATGAATATGTAATTGTGCTTTGTAAGTAGGAATATTTCATAATAAATGAAAAAATTATCTATATGAATGAATAGGTACGATATGGACTATTTATTGTATTACTAATATTTATGACACAATATACATCATGTGTGTATAGACTAGAGATAGAAAGAGTGAGAGAGAGAGATGTTACATTTACATTGTTGTTGATATTACAATATTATATTTTTATGCTTATTGGTTATACAATGGTTTTTTTTTTTCTGTGCAGGAATTGTCAGAATAGCCCTTTCAAATATGGACCGAGAAGTGCGGAAGGAGTATCAGGTGGTTATACAAGCCAAAGACATGGCAGGACAGATGGGTGGTCTGTCTGGAACCACCATGGTCAATGTCACCCTTACAGATGTTAATGACAGCCCACCACGTTTTGCTTACAGTAAGATATCACTAAATTAAAAATGCTTTTAAAGTTAACGTGAATTGCAAGCCATCTATTGTTTAAATTGTATTTCTGGCATATTATACTTCTTGATGTGTGAGTTGTATTTCTGATGCATTTCCAAGTGAGATAGAGTATTATTCACCAGAGAAATATTACATGGAGCTAAAACAAATGAGTTCACTAAAATACTGCTTAAATAGCTGTTTGCTATTGGTTAAAATTTTAGTTAAACAAAATTCTAGCATGGCCAAAGTGACATCAGAAAAAAAGCTTTTCAGAGGAAGAGCAAGTTATTCGATTTTGATTAAAATATAATGAGGACCATTTTTTTGTCAAGAATAACACACACCAATGAAAATACAACTAGTATTGTGCATTAAGAATGAATTAATCAAATAGGGTAGATTTTAAAAGCCATGAAGGGCTTAGAATTAAGACCAGAAAGGGCATATAATTGTTGTATATGGTTGAAATGAACATAACCTCTTTCCTTTTCAAGGTTCTTACCACCTAAGCACTTATGAGTCAGCAGCAATCGGATCAACTGTGGGCCGAATCAAAGCCAATGATGGTGATGAGGGAGAAAATGCTGAAATGAAATACAGAATTGGAGATGGAGATGGCAAAGCATATCTTGATATAATAACAGATGAGATAACCCAAGAGGGTGTTATCGTTGTCAAAAAGGTAAAACCCTGTATTACATTTACATTTACATTTAGTCATTTAGCAGGTTTATATATATATATATGTGTGTGTGTGTGTGTGTGTGTGTGTATACACATATCAACCCTCTACGGACACCTTGGCAATTGAATCGACATTGGCTAGTACATTTTTTTGTTTACTTGCCAAGACAAATAAAAAAAATACATAAACATAAATAATAATTTTTTTTTATTTCATCTTATATTTTAATCCCCCCTTTCCCTCAGTAGTAAATAAAACATCCCTCAGTAACAAATTTATAAAAATAAAAGGAAAATCTTGCACTTTTGGGAAAATTATATTATATATATATATATGTGTATGTGTGTGTGTGTGTGTATACACATATCAACCCTCTACGGACACCTTGGCAATTGAATCGCCATTGGCTAGTACATTTTTTTGTTTACTCGCCAGACTGTATTAGTATTAGTAGTAATATTAATAATACTAATACTAATCAGTATTAGTATTTATATGTTATGATTTATAATGCTACTGAAATATTAACAATCACTCTTCTTGATATTCATACAGAAACTGGACTATGAAAGTAAGCGTGTTTACACAGTGAAAGTGGAGGTCACTAATACACACCAGGACCCCAACTTCACTCTTCTGGGCCCATTCTTAGACACAGCCATCGTCAAGGTCATGGCCAAAGATGTAGATGAGCCTCCTGTCTTCAGCAGGCCTCAGTATGTCTTTGAGGTCAATGAGGACACACCAAAAGGAATAGCAATTGGAACTATTACAGCCTGGGACCCTGATGCCACACATTACCCAATCCAGTGAGCATTTGAAATATTTAATTATTCAACAGTTACTGCAGGGAATTCACTAAAATGATTTGCACCCACAATAGCATACGGTAGTTTATTTCCACACGCTGTCTGCACTGCATCCGAATCTTTGAATAAATTATGCAAATCAAAAAACGGCACAAACAACAACAAAAAAATAAAATAAATAAATAAATCTGTTGAATGCAATTCCCAATATTGCAGGCTGGTTTTTCTCCAGGTTGTGGAAGATGCAGCACACTACAGCTATCTGACATATTTCACTGGGACGGCATTGCTCCAGTGCCTGAATCAACTCTTTAAAATTATGAAAATGCACTCGACTGCAAAAAAATATATATATATCCAAACACTCTTCTTCATTTGATTAGCATTTGATGAATTGCTGCAGTGATGCCTAGAAAATGTACACAAACACAAATAGTGCTGACTTTTGGTGTATAAGGCACAGTCTATAATAAGCCTAATTAACATAGAAAAGATTTGTATGCAGTGAAATGACAATTTGAATATGCATGTCACGGTACTACATATGCAGATTGTGCATGGTGAAACTGGATTAAGAGTGGTTAGCAAATGAGACTGAAACAGTGCAAAAATGGGGTGCAAATGTTTAGTGATTTTGCCTCATATACTGTATATAAAGTTTACAAATTTAAAGTTGTTTTGTACAGTAAAGTGTTGGAGTAATGCCCACAATCGGCTCTGAGAACTTGATGGGTAAAATAATACAGATTTAAGAAACAAATCTCATTGTGAAATACAAAGTCACAATTATGATTGGAAGTTACCATGATGAAAAATAAACGCAGATAAATTAGGCAGAAATTGTGAAATATAGATTTATAAGTCATTAATTCATTTAAAGTAGATCAATTACAATAATTAATTTTTTTATAAAATAGGATATAAAAGTTGCAGGAGATATAAAGTTGCAAGTATGATAAATAAAGTGTAAATTACTTATTTATTAATTTTTATTTGAGGCTGAAATGGGCTTCCATATGGCTTCCATATTGTTATAAAACAAACAAAAAATATATAATATTTTACAATTAAAAAAAAACTCATTTACAATAATTCCCTGGCAGTTGGCATTTGTCTAATCTGTTATAGTTTATAATAAATCCTATGCAATGCCACCTCTTCTTCAAACTTCGTGGAATGTCAGTGACTGTTTTAAGCTATTTTTATTTCTTTCTTAAACCTGTCCATAGATATGCAATAGATCAACACACAGACCCGGAGAGACTCTACCACATCGACCCCAAGAATGGATCCATCACAATTCTTAAATCTCTTGACAGGGAAGTGTCAAAGTGGCACAACATCTCAGTCCTGGCCAGTGAAATAAGTAAGTAAGCACATGCATAAAGAAATAGCCTGGTGACACATCATGTAATGTATATATACTGCCTGCTTTACATTGTGATAATCTTTACATTATTCCTCAAGATAACCCTCATCAAAGAAGCCGTGTTCCTGTCTTGATAAAGGTTTTGGATGTGAATGACAATGCGCCAGAATTTGCCATGATTTATGAGACATTTGTGTGTGAGAATGTCAGAGCTGGGCAGGTATTTATACTTTATATTTGCTTTTGACTGGTTAGCCATGAAGGTTTCAAAAAATATGAATGCTTTTTATATACAATGTAGTCAAGTTCAATGCAAGTTCAAAATGCAAGTTCAAAATCAGGTCTACCATTCCAGCTCATACAGACTATCAGTGCCATCGACACAGACGATCCTCTTGTGGGTCACAGATTTGTATTCAGCTTGAGTTCAATGAATCCAAACTTCACCATCTTTGATAATGAAGGTGAATAAATCTTTCCTTTGACGTTTCAATCTTGAATCTTATGGAAAATGCATGTGTTTAATCTTTTTTTGTTTTGGCACCAAGAAAAACAGCTTTATTTTTGCTGTTGTTTGACTCAGCATGAGATAATATCTCCAGCTCAGACTGTTTGAATGTTCTTTTAACCCCCACAGATAACACAGCCAGAATCCTGACCAGAAGAAGTGGATTTAACAGGCGTGAAATGAGTGTCTACTATCTGCCAGTAGTTATCTCCGACAGCGACTACCCCATCCAGAGCAGCACCAGCACGTTGACCATTCGCGTGTGCAGTTGTGACGCCACCGGCAACATGCGTTCCTGCAGTGTCGACGCGTTGCTGCTCTCTGCTGGCCTCAGCACTGGGGCGCTAGTGGCGATACTTCTCTGCATCCTCATCCTGCTTAGTGAGTTTATGCAGACAGGGTTTTGTAATTTGCATCATAACCCAAGGCAGGCTTGTAATAGTTTAGATTTTTTTTTTTTTTATTTAGTTTAGTTTTCATTAGTTTTCATCACCTTTAGTTTTAGTTTCTCCAGCTTCCAGTTTTCTAGTTTCAGTTTTAGATTTTATTTATTTATTTTAGTTGTAGTATTTTAGAGCTTCCAAGTTAAAATGCTTTTTTTTTTTATATATGTTTAATAGTGTTCATTTTCTAAGTACAGTCTAGTATTATTGCAGTCTAGTGGTATTTTCTCATTTAATGCAGGTGAGTTGTAAATGTTTCAAGTTTGAAATATAACATATATATAATTTAATAGTGATTCATACTCAAAATTCAGAAAAACTTTTTTTAATATATATTTTTTTGTTTTTACTTTATTAATCGCATGGAGAAAAACACTGGATTTTTTAAATTAGTTTAGGGATGCTGTTTTCAGTCATGAAAATGCATTTTAGTTTTGTTTTGGTTTTTCCAGTAATGTTTTTTTTTTTTTTCCAGTTCATGAAAATGTTTTCAATTGGGTTTCATCTTAGTTTTCATTAAATTCATGACGAAAATAAGTAGCGACAAATCTCTTCTTCCATATTGTGATGTACATGTGAGTGAATTGGATTATCCCAAAAAAATAAATAAATAGCAAATCTGAATTTGAGCTTGTGGCTTTAAGCTGACTAAATTATTGGAGAAGTCCTGCATACGTCACCAGAGAAGTCTGACGTTTAACCGGAAGAACCATTTTGATAAAAAATTACAAGCTCAAAAAATGCAAACAAATGATATGCATGCATGAATTAATTATTCTCAATAAGATCAATAAAATGCATTTACAGAATAGAATTTTGAATTTTAATTTCATGCAGACTTTAACAGTAATACCACTGACAAATCTCTTCACTCTTTTCCAGTGATTGTGGTGCTGTTCTCGGCTCTAAAGAAGCAGAGGAGGAAGGAACCGCTGATCATCTCCAAAGAGGACGTCAGGGATAACGTAGTCAGCTACAACGACGAAGGTGGTGGTGAGGAGGACACGCAGGCCTTTGACATTGGCACGCTGCGCCACCCGGAGGTGATCGAAAGCAACAAGCTGCGGCGCGACATCATCCCCGAGATGCTGTTTCCCTATCACAGACCTTCACCCATGAAGGAGTGCGCAGATGTCAGAGACTTCATTATTAGCAGACTGCAAGAAAACGACACAGACCCTTTCGCGCCTCCCTATGACTCTCTCGCCACTTATGCTTATGAGGGCAATGGATCAATCGCTGAGTCACTGAGCTCTATGGAGTCCTCTGTGACTGAGGGAGACCATGAATATGATTACCTTTCTAACTGGGGCCTGCAGTTTAAAAAGCTTGCTGACATGTACATCGGGAAGGATACGGGAGTTGCCAACTAGGCTGCCGTTCAATGACATTCATATTCTCTGTATGTATGCTCGGATCTCACTCTGTGCTCCGATGCATAACTTGAAAGAAAGAAAAAAGGATACTTCTCAAGTCCTCTTTCTTTTGTTTTCTACCAACACAAGCTGAATTTTACTTTTATGATGGATTTTTTCGTGGACGGTGTTGTGGTAAGGTGATTATGTGTTAATAGGAGAAGTGATGGTGATTTTGTTTTTTGTTCATTAGGAAAACAAAACTTGACTGAGGAGCAAAATTAATGGATGATTTTGTGACTTTAAATACATGGACAGTGACAAGACTGCCTTCGTCTTATAACAGATTTTAAAGGACTCTTCCCTGTTCCTCTTCCTTTGATGATGGTGGCGTATCATGCATCACAAATCATGCTGTGCTATGTTTTTGTTTCCTTGACGTCATGACAAAAATAACTGATGAGAAATTAATTAGGTTTCTTAAAATTCTACAAGTGCAGTTTTTTTTTTTCATTTGATGTTTTTAAACAAATAGTTGCCAAAAAAAAAACAAAAAAAAATAAACAGTTAAAATAATTTCTCCAAATTACTTTCTTTGTTGAAACACAAAATAATACATTTTGATTCTCTTTTTTATTCAGTTACAGTGAATGGGAACTGAAGCCTTCAAGCCTTCAAACGTTCATTCAAAAATATATATCATAAAAGTGCTCCATAGAACTCGTGAACTATACAGTATGTGACCCTGTCTGTGGAATCCAGGCTAAAGTCTCAAAATCTAATTATGAGATAACAAGCATCAAAGTTTGATTTCAACCATTAATTTCTCTATGATTTCAATCTTTGACATGGCCTTACTCAGTCAATATTAAAGATATAAAGGTTATATTTTCACAGAATGTTCTACATCTTTATGAAGGATGATTTTATGTAGAAAACAGTAAATCACAAAAAAAAACAAAAAAACTTTAGCTGGCTTTTCACAGCTAGGGTCACATATTTCATGTAGTTTTAAATCATGAGATGCTTTGTGTGAGCATAAATTTGAGTCAATCTTTAAGAATTTGAGTCATCTTTTCAATGAACTGCTTGATTCACTTCACAAAATTGGTTTGAATGATTCATTCACAAATTAGATTGATCCGGTTCCCAAAATCTACTCACTTGCTCAATGTAGGAAAGATTATTTGTGAATGTTTAAATTTTGGTGTATATCTCACACAAAGCTATTGTTTGACTTCAGAAGTCTTAGAATATTGCACACAAGTAATGTATGGATTATTTTATGATGCTTTTGCTTCTTTTTCGAATCTTGAGAGCTTCAGTTCTCATTCATGGTGATTGTATGTAACAGAGCAATTAGGAAAGTCTTAAAAATGTATGTTCCACAGAATAAAGTATATGCCATACAGGTTTGGAACAATGTGATGGAGTAAAAAATCTGAATGTTCATTTTTGGCTGAACTGGCTCTTTAACAGGACTTTACATAGAGGGATTTCGTCTCAGGTTACTTATGTAACCATGGTTCCCTGAGTAGAGAACGAGACACTGCGTCCTCTAGGGGTCGCTATGGGGGAACGCCTCGTTGTGACCCGTGTCTGAAGCATACATTGAAAAAACACCAACTCATTGGCGGGCGACAGCTATGACGTCACTACCGGTGCGACTATAGTATAAATAGGCGCCGGGAGCACACATCATTCACTTCTTCGTCTGAAGCTTGCGGCCGCAGCATGGCAAGAAACCTAGAGGACGCAGTGTCTCGTTCCCTACTCAGGGAACCATGGTTACATAAGTAACCTGAGACGTTCCCTTTCATGGAAACTTTGAACTGTGTCCTCTAGGGGTCGCTATGCGGAACGGTATACCCACGCCACCATGCTGTGGGGAGTGCATGCCAGAACCATGGCGAGCACTAAGTACCAACTCTACCATATTGCTATGGGAGTTGCCCCTGGGACGTTAGACGGCTGTCAGTGACGTTATTCCCTACGGCCAAAGGCCTAGGCTACATACCCCAAAATACTTACCTGTTAGGGCCAGACTCCTGGGCCCGGGGTAGAGCTCAAGGCTTGGAATCAGGAATAGATTCCTTTAAGGGAATACGACCAAGAGCCTAGAATCATACTAGTCTTGGCCTGTCACACAGGGGCTACCGCACGTTTCTCTTTGTATGTGCTGAAGGAACTGCCTCAACAGACCCCTAGTAGCAATACCCTGTTAAAGTAGGTATCCAGAGGATACATAGGAGGAGTGGTGCCCAAGGCGGAACCGGGGTTTTAAACCACTCAGAATGAGCACGAAGCTGTTGCACATAGCTCTTACCGTACATAATTTTAGAAAAGTGGGCAAAGCATAACGTGCACACTTACCACTTATGTGGATTTTAGCTCGTGGCACCCTGAAAGAGCAG
>NW_015557203.1:86225-90645 GCF_001515605.1 Sinocyclocheilus anshuiensis | reverse complement strand
AGCTCATTCCCTTCCGTGCCTCAGCAGCGGCGGGTCCTGAATCGCGGGAAGCAGATGGCTGCCCCTCTTTCCTCGAAAAGAGAGACAAATGAGAGCGGAGCTTTTCCCTTGGAAAAAACGCTCGCAGTGCACGCCGATTGCCCCCTCGGAGGCATCGCGTGCGTGCTCTTCGCCCAAACAAATAACGCATAGATCGTGTGTGTCATCAGATGTTAAACAACGTCAACACGGATGCACACATCCTTAAACGCTTTGCTAGTGCTCGCCATAATGAGATGAATAGAGGTCGCTCTTACCACAGAAATGCACGCTTCAAACAAAACAGTCAATGAAGACGAAGAAGAGAATGATGTGTGCTCCCGGCGCCTATTTATACTATAGTCGCACCGGTAGTGACGTCATGGCTGTCGCCGGCCAACGAGTTGGTGTTTTTTCAATGTATGCTTCAGACACGGGTCACGACGAGGCGTTCCCCCATAGCGACTCCTAGAGGACGCAGTTCCCATGAAAGGGAACAGTTATATTGTCAACATTTAAATGTGAGTGGAGAAATGTTTCATCACAGACTCGGCCAATCTTGTGAAGTGCTCTCTTGTTGAAACATAATTGCAGCATTATCATTACAGCACTGAAAGCTTACAGAGGAGCAGGGGAGTATTTCTACATCTGTATGAGATGTAGTTCAATTCAACTTCATTTGCTTGTGTGAAGTTTGCCTAATTTGCAAAACTGCAGATTACACTGAGATCAAACAGGAATGCTGCAGTACACTGAGCTTGTGTGAATGGATGTTGTCAAAGTGTTTTATATTCACATTTTTTAAGTATATATTTTAATAAAAAAAAATATGAATGCACTTACAGCCGCCTAATTTTTCTGTTATCTGCCTTTTTTTTTTTTTTAAGGTTTCATTACATCTCTATCACACACAAAGGCCAAGAACTGAAGGTTCACTGGTGTTAGGTGGCCTTTGCTGGGCGATAAACAACCAGGGTTCTCTGTTGTGGATCTTCTAAAGCTATTTTTTTTCCATTGTGGCCTGCCAAAGTCTGGAACTGATTTGGCTTGAACTGTGAGAATTAGCTGTGAGAATTAATTTTAATTTTGTCTTGAGCACTTACTGTATGTTTACTGCATATCTTTTTTGCAAATGTTTAATTTAAACTGTTGGTGTTCTTTTGTGGAGTAATTCTTTTGTGTTGTCAACTTTGGTTTAAATGTGGTTCTGTATTGACAGCCTATAAGGTGTAAATTACTGTAATTTCTTTCTTACTTTGCAATGTAGTGGTTACTTTTCTTAAATGAGACGTATGTGGCTGACAATTGCGACCTTGGGAGGGCCTTTGAAATGAGATACAGCTTTGCTCATCCGTTGTTTACAATAGTATAGTCCTGCAATACCAGAGACTGCCGTTTCAGGTCTGCATTTCTATGACCCTAGTTTTTTGTGAAAGTGCCACCTAGCCAATTCTACTCCATCAGAGGAGACCTGATTCAAACCTGAAAGAAACAGGTGAAAAGACCTTTTTGTAAGAGTTTGTAACATATGCAACATATGTAAAAGAAGGTGTGGCCATTTTACACTTGAATGTACAAGGCTTCCAGTTATTTTAGCTGTGCAAAACAGTTAATTATGCTGCTTGATGTCAATAACTAGTATTTATCACATCTTAATTTATTATCATAAACACGTTATTTACAGGGGTGTGAAGTAACGAATTACAAATACTCACGTTACAACAGCTGCCTGGTAATTGGCACGCTGTATATGCAGCTTTAAGCAGTCCCTGCAAGGGGGAAGTAGGCTGGACTCCACTTCACCCCTTTTGGTACAGAATAGCAGGTAACGTAGATCATTGACATCACATACACTAGACGATGGTGCATACATCCTGCAGACAAATGATTCCATGTTGCTGTATAATTCCTCTGATACATCCCAGGGTGTTCCCAGGGATTTGAAGGACTCTTGGAATGCCCTGTTTCCTTTCAGAAGTTTGAGAGCGGTAAGTTTTCCTCGTCCTGCAAAAGCACTTACGCTATCACAACCCGTAAAGGCATGTACAGCTTCCACTGGTCCACGATGAATGTTATCAAGGCTGTTTTACTGTCTGTATTACTTAACAGCTTTCTCCACTGCACTACATTGTCCCGGGGCAATGTTCTTCCATTGAGTGCTACTTGCTGAACCACGATTGTATCTCTCAGCATTCTTGATTGATGTTTTCCAGTACACATCAAACACCACATCTATCCGCTTACTGTTTCTTCCTTCGTGCAACGTTAGGTTCAGCACAGAACCAGCAATCTCTCCAAAAGTCTTGCCATCACCTTTTAGTTTCTGAACAAGGCTCATTCCATCAATGATGCA
Source organism: Sinocyclocheilus anshuiensis (assembly GCF_001515605.1). Lineage (NCBI taxonomy): Eukaryota > Metazoa > Chordata > Actinopteri > Cypriniformes > Cyprinidae > Sinocyclocheilus > Sinocyclocheilus anshuiensis. Next base: position 88,274 of record NW_015557203.1, on the reverse strand, counting down.
TGCAGAGTGTTCTCCAATATCTTCAACTGATGATGCTGATTTCTCTAACTCTCTTGCAAGAGCAGTCTTATTAGTTTTCCGCAGTGAGCCATCTGGATTTGAGAGTGTCCAAGGCAATGGACCAAGTGAATGAGCCAGGACATCTTTAATGTGAAGTTCTCTACTTTGCGAAGCAATGATCATATTCCCAAAGAGATTTCTGTCAGCTTTCAAAACCGCCTCTTTCTTCTGTGCTTGTTTTACTATAGCACATGTCTTGATGCTTGAGAATGTCTTCAGATTCTGTTTTCTCATGTTGTCATGGAACTTGGTTGCAGGTGACTCTTTCTCTAAACGTTTACTTCTGAACGTCTGATATGCCTGCTCTCCAGTCTGGTGAGCTTGAAGCAGATCACTGGCTATGTCTGGTGACACAGCCATTCCTGTGGAAAGACTAATGATATCAGATTGATCTGGACCTAGAGGGTTTACCCAGCTTCTCTCCATAAGTTCTACAAAAGCATTTACATCTGCCATATCCTTCTCTATCCTGGGCTTCTGTAAATCTTGATGACTGAAACACTCTGTAGACTCATTCCCTGTTGTGTTCCTGAGTTGCCTTAGATACTGACTTCTGTTTCCTGAAGTGAGATAGTATCTGGTGACTGCTCCAGTTTTTAGGCTGAAACCCTTGGTTCCACCGGCAGTCTGGGTGTCCTTGTTTACAGTCTCCTCAATTTTCTGGTCTACCGGAATCTTTCCAAAGGGATTGTTCCTGCCCAGCTGGACAGAAAAACCACCCTCTATAAAGTGTGCATGAACACCAGGATGATCCACTTCCAGGCGAGACATTTCAGCATAGTAGTATGTCAGATATCTGGCATAGTTTAGCTTATCATAAGCAAAACACCATGGAATGGTTGCTCTAATTGCTGCAAGATGCATCATCCACTTTCCCTCTCTTGATGCTCAAATAAGACTAAGCAAAATCTCAACCATGTCAACATAAGACATCCAGAAGGCAGACAGGGGACCATTGTTTTCTCTAAGGTAGCTGAGGAACTAATTGAATCGTGTCAGAATGCGTTGACATGAATCTTGAAATCATATGAAATTTCAGCCGTCTAAAACTACTTCCATCTCTGCATTTCCACACACTCATCAATCTTTTTTTTTAATTACTCACGAAGTTGTTATTGTATAAAACAGGTATCAAATGAAAGAGTGGACCTTCTGCTTCACAGTGACGCTAGTACCTTGCTTGTAGAACAAAGACGGTCGGAGTAATCTTGATTTGAAAATGCATCAGATTAAACAAAGTTGCAATCATCGGTCATTTCTTCCCTCATTTTCACACAGCTGAGTCATAGCTGAATAAGTTGTGAAGTACTTGTAGCCTCCAAGGGTAACACATATCAAAATAAACAGCAGGACTCACCTTTTCAGATGATGCTAGTGGCTTATCTGTACAATGACGTATGGTGGAGTAATCTGGTTTTGAAACTAGCACCAGTCGTTGTTGTTGCATAATATACTATTTCATATACAGTACATACATATTTTTTCAAAATTGCTAGGTCATGGATTGTCCCACCATCATGGTTCTGATATCACCAGATAACAGACAGTCTTGCCTATTCATATCTGAAAAGATATCCCCCCTAACATCAATATCTTTTGAGATAGATATACAAATATAACAATTTAATAGATGCAAAAAATAGTTTTCTTTAATATGAAGGCTAATATAAAAATGTATACAACAAATATCATGTCAAATTATGGAAGATCTGGATAGCCCTGACTGTCCTGAAAAGATCAACATATAGCATGTATGGCTACCTCTTACAATAGACTTCATACAAACCTGCTGTGCAGATACTGTAGGACGTTAATGGCAAAAATAATCATTGTCCCAAAAGATTAGTAAAGCTACTCATTTGAAATGGTTACCATGTTTCAATGTACTTACAGGTGCATCTCAATAAATTAGATGAAAAGTTCATTTATTTCAGTAATTCAACTCAAATTGTGAAACTCGTGTATTAAATAAATTAAATGCACACAGAC
>NW_015557203.1:82549-85170 GCF_001515605.1 Sinocyclocheilus anshuiensis | reverse complement strand
TTATTTCTTTATTGCAAAACGCTAAAACTGGCACCGTTTTGGAGAGAAATGGGCTCTCATTTTAACCCATATCATGGTGTGTGATGCTGAACTATGAGTTTCTAATGGTGTTTGTATTTGCACTGTTCTAAACATTAATATTTTATGTGCAACAACAGCATATGCTGTCTCAGTGGCCTTACACATTATTTTAAATCTATTTTTTCAAACTTTATGATTTAAATGTGGATGATTGTACTGAGAATAACTTTCATCTTTTCTTCAACTGAATACTGTTTCCGTGCTGTTTTGATGTATTTTAAAGAGTTGGCAGTCAAAATTAAAACTGCTGGATGATAGATACTCTTCATTCTTTATGAAAAATAAGATAATGGGAATTACAGATTGTACAACGTTTTTAAAATGTATAAATTGCGGTGTACAGCATTTATTATGAGGGGGAAGAATCCACAGCTCAGTACTCACAACTCAATACTCATGAGTACTTTTAAATAGGCTTCTCTTTTACTCTTAGTCAAGTAGTTTTTTGGACAAGTACTTTTACTTTACTCACACTCCATTTTTTGGAAGGTAATGGTACTTTTACTTGAGTATATTTTTTCAGTACTGTTTCCACCACTGGTTATTTATCAATCAAAAACACACTATTTTGTAGCACAATGTTGTTGTTTTTTATGTACTTTGTTAAGCCTGTCGCAGTGACTTAAATGGAAGTCTAAATAAGTAAAAATTAAGGTCTTTCTTTCCAAGAAAACTGAACTTAAAACCACAATATAGGCTCATATACTGAAACAAATGACATTTTAAGAGGTTTATCAAAGTTTGGTTGATTAGGGGAATATATCAATTCAATTTAAATAATTAAAACAGTAAATCCTTCCTACAAATAATTTACAAACAAAACAAAACCCAAATACAGAATTTAGTAGTACATGCTATAAAATAAAACTGGTACATATAAACAATCTAGTTGCCTAGAAATGCGGTTCTAGGACTCTACTCTTGAAATGTCTCTATTATTGAAGGATTGTGCTACTCTGTTCTTTCACAGTGTCTCTACTCAGTAATAAACAAGAGGTCATGGTGATGGGAAAGCACAGCAATTCAGTTCATGCCCCTTTTCCAGGATTTGTGCGTAGGACCTCAGGTTACCATCCCTGGGGCCTGAAGAAGTGTTCACATTGACATCAATCTGCAGTGACAAAGCGACCAGAACTCATTCGTTTTCAATGAGACCAGATGATTTCCAGCAGCACAGGTGTCAGTGACAGGACTTGGCTGTGTCCAACAACACAACAAAATAGATAGAAGATTAACTTTATGTGCAGTTACTCAATGCAATGAATACTAACAGGAATGTAGACAGTGGCGTTCCAGTGATCCATCTCTTGTGAGACCCCAGTCAAGTGTCAGCAAGATGGAGAAGATAATGTTGCTGTGAGTGATTTTACTGTCCTGTATGTTTATTTATACCCACATCAACAATAATAACACCATGGAAAACTGAGTCTGAGATTGTTGGCATTCTGAACAAGTTTGATTCATGCAATCTTGTTCATGATATGATGTACTATGCAGCACTGCAATTTTTGTGCAGTTTTTCTACAAATGCTTTCTTCTGCAGAATGTACATTTTTGAGGCAACAAAACTGATTCACTGTCAAAATGGAATGAAATGTTATTTTTTCTGTTAATACAATTCATTTGAAATCAGATTTGGGTGGTTATGCAACCTACCAATAATGTCGGAGCACCCAGCACAGTAACCTTGTGACCTCCAGCAATCAAATCGCTGTCAGTGTGAACGAGACATCATGTATAAATGATACAGAAGAGGTGACTGATTCACTGAATTGAACTCACAAGCAATAATGTCTTTGTTTTTCATGGTCTGAGCAGTACAGAAGGTGGATCAGCCTACAAAACTGGGCAGCTAAATCGATCAACAGGCCCACACAGAATCTGCGCCCGCACTGCACTCAGCGGAGAGCTCAGCAGATTTATGAAAAACAACCGACACAAAGTTCTACATATTATCCACCATTTGCATCCCACAGATTTTGCACAAAAATAGCACTTCTGTGAAATGTGGAGATGAAGTCCATAGATTCAGTCTGGGCCTGCTGATCATTATTTTATGTGCAACAGCATCACTGGTGATATGTCATTACGTGGTTTGCAGATCTTGTCCAGAAATTATTTTTTTCCTTCCGTACAGAATGTGTAAAAAAATGAATGTAGTTTCCGTCATGGAAGAAAAAAAAAAGGTAATTACCACTTTTTGTCTCACAATTCAGACTTTTTTCTTGCAATTCTGAAAAAAAAAAAAAAATCAAGATTTGGGAGTTATAAATTCAGAACTATAGATAAAATAGGTATAAATTCGATATTGCAAGATATAAACTAGCAATTCTGAGAAAAAAAACAAAAAACATTTTTTTCTCTGAATTACTAGTTTATATATATATATATATATATGTGTGTGTGTGTGTGTGTGTGTGTGTGTGTGTGTGTGTGTGTGTGTGTGTGTGTGTGTGTGTGTGTGTGTGTGTGTGTGTGTGTGTGTGTGTGTGTGTGTGTGTGTGTGTGTGTGTGTGTGTGTGTGTGTGTGTGTGTGTGTG
>NW_015557203.1:80921-82412 GCF_001515605.1 Sinocyclocheilus anshuiensis | reverse complement strand
ATATACACATGTATTGCGAAATAAAAAAGTCACACTTGCCTTTTTATTTTTTATTCCGTGGCTGAAAAAAAAGAAAACAAGATATAAACTCAGAATTAAACTCGAAATTGAAAGAAAAAAAGATTGAAAGTCTGAATTCTGAGAAAAAGTCAGAATTGTGGGATAAAGAGTTGCAATTACCTGTTTTTATTTTATTATTCATTGGAGGAAACAGGCTTCCATAAGAAATCTACTGTACAAAGACAGAACATGTTGTGTAATATCCATTAATGGATTACTAAAACATACTGTACCATGTCTGATTATATGGCGCACCGTATTGTGGATTGCTCTTGAAATCCAAAATGAACACTCAGTTCAAAGCAATGCAATTTGATGAAACCTTTTAGAGTAGGATCATTTCTAGTGTCTGTGGATGAAAGTTGTGCCGTACAGCATGCACTTTAGGCAGGGTATTTCAGAAACACAGTAATTGAGGTGCTGTAGGAGGGATGGACTTCACTCTCTTTCAAACAATGCTCCATAAATAAAACACTTCAGCTCGCTGTATGAAGTGTCCTTCGCAAACTTTCAGTACAAGCTGCGCCTCCCAGCACAATGCTATAATCATATACGGACACTTGAAGCGTTCATTTGCAAAACGATGAGGGCTAAAGCAACTTTTAAAGTGAGTGGAAGACCCGTTCTCATCAGTCTGCGTATAAATAACACGACTTTACACTTTCTAATTGCGTGTAATGCATACGCCAAATGCCAATTTTGCGTGCATATGATACGCCAATCCTTCACATTAACTTCGGTGGAGAGCAGATGCGTCCAAATACCACACGTCATCTTCAGCGACAGTGACGTCACCAGCGAGGCGCAGTTCGCCCAGTTCACCTGATGCACGTACACCTTCAAACAGGTAAGGGCAACGATCTCTTTTTGTAATGAGATCTCGTGATTAATGGTATTATATTAATTATTTCAGTGTTTCTGCATCACGTTACATGGGGTTTACGTTCAAATTATGGAACAGTGGTCTGCTCAGTTAGCACAGCTGCTAACGATAGCCTACCATTGACATTAGCCTCAGCTAACTTCTACTGTATATACACCTGTTGCAGTTTGAAATAAATAAATAAAACCGGTTTTAATCATGTTGTGACAAGGGTCTTCAGGTTTTAGACATGGCTGATGACAGCACAATAAATCAACCAACCCGGTATCGCGTGATAATCGTGATCATGTAAAAAGTCCACACATTTACCATATTTTTACCATAGTAGCCTAACTGTTGCTCGACCATGTCATGTGTAGCCAATGCACAGTAACTACAACACATTTACCATGCTTCTCCCAACGTAACCGTAGTTTTACTGAGGTATCTGTAGTTACTAAAGCATAATAACCACAACATTTAGTATGGGCTTAACGTTACCTCAGTAATCGTAGTTTTACTGTGGTATTTGTAGTTACTAAAGCATAATAACCACAACACTTACTATG
>NW_015557203.1:80387-80854 GCF_001515605.1 Sinocyclocheilus anshuiensis | reverse complement strand
TGTAGTTACTAAAGCATAATAACCACAACATTTACTATGGGCTTAACGTTACCACAGTAATCGTAGTTTTACTGTGGTATCTGTAGTTACTAAAGCATAATAACCACAACATTTACTATGGGCTTAACGTTACCTCAGTAATCGTAGTTTTACTGTGGTATCTGTAGTTACTAAAGCATAATAACCACAACATTTACTATGGGCTTAACGTTACCTCAGTAATCGTAGTTTTACTGTGGTATTTGTAGTTACTAAAGCATAATAACCACAACACTTACTATGGGCTTAACGTTACCTCAGTAATCGTAGTTTTACTGTGGTATTTGTAGTTACAAAAGCATAATAACCACAACACTTACTATGGGCTTAACGTTACGCTGTGGTATTTGTAGTTACTAAAGCATAATAACCACAACACTTACTATGGGCTTAACGTTACCTCAGTAATCGTAGTTTTACTGTGGTAT
>NW_015557203.1:74421-80308 GCF_001515605.1 Sinocyclocheilus anshuiensis | reverse complement strand
TTCTCTCTCTCTCTCTCTCTGTGTCTCTCTCTCTCTCTCACTCTCTCTCGCGCTCTCTCTCTCTCTCTCTCTCTCTCTCTCTCTCTCTCTCTCTCTCTCTCTCTCTCTCTCTCTCTCTCTCTCTCTCTCTCTCTCTCTCTCTCTCTCTCTCTCTCTCTCTCTCTCTCTCTCTCTCTCTCTCTCTCTCTCTCTCTCTCTCTCTCTCTCTCTCTCTCTCTCTCTCTCTCTCTCTCTCTCTCTCTCTCTCTCTCTCTCTCTCTCTCTCTCTCTGCTAGAATTAACAGGGAACTTCAACTCGACGCTCCCAATGCTGATCTTGAAGAAGCTGTCAAGGAGGCTGAACAAGTCCTTCAAAGGTTCAACCCTTCACAGGTAATGTTGAAGACATTTAGTTAAAACTGATTTGCTTTAATGAACGCATCCTTATATTATGTGTTAATCAAATATTTTGGTCACAGATCATTTTTAACACACTGTCTCAACATGTTTATATTTCCCTTCGTTTCAGCTGAAAGGGAAGACCAAAGGAAGGCCTGTCATGGGATTTGAATTTGACCATCTTGTGCGTTTATGGAGAAGACCAAAAGCTGCAAAGGCAAACACTTCCAATGGTACGTCTGTGTCGGTCTGAGCACTTTGACTGAACTTTACTGCAGAGACATTTTGCACAGCATTTGATGTTTCTTAAACTTTGGTTTACATACCCCACGGCCCCCTAACAGGAATAGGTTACCACACTTGAGCAGCAGAGAGGAACTAAACCCTAAAATCTATTAAATGCTAAAAGCATTTTTTGTTTCATATAAAGTGCATATCATTTTTCATAAGAAGGTAATGCACAGATGAACTCTGGGTGGCAGTATTACCTCACAAGTATTATATACTTTTTTTTTTTGAGCCCATTCTAAATCTGTTGTTTAACACTAATTTGTGAGTTCAGTGTCCCATTATAATACAGTGATTAAAAGCAAGAGATACTCCACTATATATGAGTATGTTTGATCTTCTATTTGAAAAGTATAACCAAACAAGAGAACATATTTGTCCTAAAGCTGAACTACAGCTAAGCATTTAAATAATGCATCTTCATTTGTGTGGGAAAACAATATTTCAATATTTAAAGACTTTTTGTCTACCTGACAAAGATCAAAAGGATCAAAATGTTTGTCTAGTATTAAAATAAAGTTTGAGAGTATTGTTGCAGTGTGCTGTATTTATTTATTTATTTTGGAGTGGGGGGCAGGCAATAACAATTCACCCTACAACTCTAAACTCTGACCCTGCGTTCCATTTGGAAGGGCTCATCCCTATGCCCTAATCCCTTCAAAGGGTTTACCCTCCGGAGTGAGAGCTTCGAAGGGTTGAAGGGTATAGGGGACCAAACAACTGTTTCTTGAAGTGCCCTTCTGCGTCATCATCACGTGCCCACACGGAGGTGACGTCATCATGCAAAGAATCTGTGCATAGGATCATGGGAGCCCGAAATGTCCATCAGTTGTACCCTTTGAAATCCTTCATTCCGAAGGGCCCTTTGAAGTGGCCAGTTATGAGCACTTCGGTTTGGAATGACCCTTCAATATGGCGGCCATGATTGTTTTCACACCGAAGTGTGAAATATCCCGATATATCCCGTTTGGAACGCACCTTCGGTCTTAACCGGGTTTGAGGGTTGAGCCTGGTCAGTACCTTCACAAAAGACCACACGCTCAAGTGTTTGAGGATCCAGCAGGTGGTGCTCACTCTCCAGTCTGCATGGATTCCCCTCACGGTCCAGTAGTGACGGGAACACTGTATAAAATATGTGTATAAAAAGTCACTGTCCTTCAGATGAGATGTTAAACTGAGGTCCTGCCTGTGGCCATTAAAATCCCAGGGCGCTGCCTGAGTGAAAACCTCCAGTCAAATTACTCCTATTAGTGTCTATCCATCATGGCTTCCTCATAATCCACACATAACAGTCTTCTCTCCACCAATACCTGCTGTGTACTCAGCATTCTAGTACATTATGGATGCTGTTCACCCAGGTGGGCGCTGCACACTGTTGGTGATTGAGGAGATTCCCTCCTTGGAGTAAAACGCTTTGAACGGAAGTGTGCAGTCAATAGTTATACATGCAAGGAATTATAATGTGCACATGTTGTTTTGCTTTGCTAGAGTGGCAGTAAAGCTAATGTTTTAAAAGAAAGATTTCCTCCAAATTCATGCATTGATTTTTCTAATTACAATTTTTTCCCCCTCTGAATAAACACTATGCATTGATTATAGTGGGGGGTTGTGGCATAGTCGAGACGAAGATGAGACATTAATATGAGGCTTTCAGTTGAGAACACTGCTAATTAGAGCTGGTGTCAGCCTCATGGTGACATATTGATGAACAGGGATTGGAATCTCTGGAATAAAAGTATGCTGTGAAAAATGTGTTTCCTGAAGTGAGAACATATTGATTCAGGGTATGTGCCAATGCAGGATATATTATATCCTGCAGGATATAAACACTATAGCTTAATTGAAACGAGCATGGATTTGTGCAAACATTCTCTGTTTTAAAAGGCCAAGTTATTGGCAGATGATCTATACTGCAGTGAGAAGATCAAAGTTGCAGTGAACTTTGTGGCAGATGTTCAAAGAAACCCCTTTTTAAAGCAGTGACAGGTTTGGTTCTCTAGGAAATATAGGTGCTAAACTGCAAATGTGATTGAAGGCTGTCAGTCTGAATTCTAATAGAGCATACTGTTCAAAGGTGGACAGAGATAAGGGAGAACATAGTGCTAGAAAGCTAATGTACAGTGCCACAGATCTACAAAGTTTTAGCATATTATTATATAATATGCTCTGTAAACAGTGTGGTGTCCAAAACCTATTCTCACAAGCAGTTTTTGTGTCAATTAAATTAATAATAATATATGCTAAATTACTGCAGAATAATGAGAAAATTTCAGATAGAATGATAGATGATAGATGGATAGAATTATATAAAAAATGTGTTTACAAAAATGATTAATAGTTTGATTTATATTAAAGGAATGGTTCACCTAAAAAAAAAAAAATTCTGCCAGAATATCTGGTTGAAGAAGCCTTGCATATAGTGACTAATACAAAGAAAGCAACTGTCAAAAGCATATGTAAATATAAAATATGTAACTTAGTCGTGTCCATTTTTGGAAGGCCAAACAAAGTAGTTTCGCTTTCACAACGAAACAGCGTCACACACCGAGGCCTAGAGTGAGCGGCGGCGGCCTAGAGTGAGCTGAGGCCGGGGGCTAGCGTGAGGAACGGTTCTTTGCGTGAACATTTGGGCGGCATTATGCAAATCTTCCCACATAGCGACATAGATATGTGGGGGCGTGTTAGAACGATCCGTTTTAGGTAGGTGTGGCTGACTCTTAACTTTTATAAAGAATATCTCTTTGGATTTGAGACTTTAGTCTTTGCAACTTTACAGATCTTCTTTATGCACCAAGAGCTTGTAACACTCCAAAGAGAAAGGAAAAATTGAAATCGCATCATATGACCCCTTTAACTAGGAACCATTCTGTCTTTAAATGGGTGCTCGTTCATTTTTGCTAATTAAAAGAATCCCCCTAAAGAAATGATTAATCATATTGAGAAGCATAATTAAAATGATGCAGAGTGACATACTTCTCAGCATGTGTGAAATCCGCAGCCCAAACAGAATGAAATGCCCTAATATGCAGTCCCTACACAGGTATAGGACAAAAAGTAACTATGATACGCAAATGCTTCTGTGACCGTACAAGATGCAGCTTGACACTGTCTGGTGACACTGCAATGCAGTAGCCAGCTGCATACCAGCATGAACAAACAACAACATGGCTCAATCTAAAAATTCCATTTTATGGATGTATATAGCATAAGATGGAGTAAAACAGGCAAAAAGGAGCGAAACAAAATGTCCCAGTGTGAAACTCCATGCATCTAAGCAGATATATACGCATGTAAAGTCTAAAATCACTGTTGAAACACTGGTAATACTGTAAATGAATGTTACCATATACTGTACACAAATTAGTGAAATCTTTCTATCAGACTCACCTACTGTAACAGTGTAGCACATTAACCATTGCACACCATTATAAATACCTCACTACTCTCACAGGTTGGTTTCATAAGACCAGAGGCCTAACCTGTTAGTGGGAGTGATGAAAGGAGCACAGAGTTATGCAGCTTTAACATATGCCATTCAATCGACTCTCCCACTATAAAATGACAAGTCAACCTGAGAGAATTTCATAACAAGTGAACTTCAAATAACCTAATTTGTTCTGCTTCAGCAGCTCTCCTCTCTCTCACAGTACATTTCTCATGCTTTCGTTCATTGCCTATAGCAGGGGTACTCACTATTTTTTTCACGAGAGCCGCACTGATAGGACAAAGTCAATAGGAGAGACACTTTTACTGCAAAGTATCAAAAGTTACATCCAGCCATAAATAGCATGTCTGCTTATCAATCTGTCATCCCTGAACATATAATATGCAATGCAAAAAATACAAAAGGGGGGAAAAATCATTCTTTATCATTTACCAGTCAAATTTGTAACTGAGACAAGATGATTTCCCTTAATGAAAAAAGGAGGATTACCTTAATGCTGGGATGAGCGGAAGCATGCATGCATTTCCTTGACTTTTTTCATGTTGTATTTGTAGCTTGTTGTTGCAATCCTTGTGAGGCATTCAATATGTTCAATGGTGAGGCGGTTTCTCTGGTTCCTCTTTATGGTGTTCATAGTTGAGAATGTTGACTCACAAGTGTATGTGCTCACAAAGAAGGACATTTTGCACAAGTGGCTTCAAAGTGGGAAAGTCTTCTTCAGACACCAAACTCCAGAAGTGACCAACACCTGATCTGAGTTCCAATTTGAAATTGTCTTTTGTCTGCAGTTCTACCATTTCACTTTCTACAGCAGCATGCTGAGTAGGGCAGAGCAGAGTGATAGTTGGAGTGAGAGATGACACATCCACATGGAAGGTTTTTTTTTCAGTAAAGTTGAAAATCTCCTTGTGCTCATTCACATCCTTGAATCTGGATTCAAATTCCCCCCTCAGCTCTTCCAAAACATTCACAAATTCTCTGTGGCTGAAGTGCTGCTGCAGAGATGGGTCATTTGTGGTGACAGCTCTGAGTTTGGGGAAGTGAATGAATTCTCTGTCAGGTATGTACAGGGCAGTTATTTTGTTCTGAAATGCTCTGATTGCATTCAGCATGTTGCTTGGAAGCTTATCTCTTCCTTGAAGCTTCAAGTTGAGAGTGTTGACAGGTGATGTCAGTAAGAAAAGCCAGCTGTGTGATCCAGCATGGGTCTTCCAGCTCTGGCTCCCGTTTTCCTTTGTTGTCCAGGAAAGTGCAAATCTCAGGGAGGAGGCTCAGAAACCGTTCAAGCACTTTTCCACGGGACAACCATCTCACTTCACTGTGCATCAGTAAATCACCATACTCTGTGTCATAGTCCTCAATTAGTTGTCGGAACGGTCTGTGGTTCAGCGCTCTGGAGATGATGAAGTTTACCACACGAACAACTGTTTGCATCACGTTTTGGAATGTATTATTTCTCAGTTTTGATACCAGTGACTCCTGATGGATGATGCAGTGGAAACTGATAAAGTTTGGTATTTCTTCCTTTTTTTTCATGAGCCCAACAAGCCCCTTCTCCTTTCCTCGCATGCTAGGGGTGCCATCTGTGCACACACTTGCTAGACCTGACCAACTGAGATCTTTTTTTATCAAAAAATGCCAGAAGTGCATTTAGAATGTCCTCACCTCTCGTTTGGCCAACAAGTGGAAGTAAGCACAGCATTTCTTCTTGGAAAGACTTTTCTTTAGGGAACCTTACCCAAACACACAACTGAGCAACATCTGTCAAATCGGTGC
>NW_015557203.1:64075-73257 GCF_001515605.1 Sinocyclocheilus anshuiensis | reverse complement strand
TCATCCACCGCGATGCTGAAACACGGTGCTGCTGACATATCTGCACAGAGCTGGTCACTCACATCTTTGCCGATGTTTTCAATCCGCCTCATTATGGTGGAATCGGATAATTGTAATCCTTTCATTTGCTTTACAATTGTGTCCTTGCTATCAAACTCAGCAAACAATATTTCTGCTGAAGCCAAAAAGCAATCTTTCACAATTTCTGAGTCTGAGAAGGGTTTTTTTCCGCGAGCCAAAATCCAAGCGATCTCAAAAGATGCCTCAGTTAAACGTTCAGCTGTAGAAGTTGTCCTATGTATGAGCCTTTGTTGTCCAGAAAGAGAGGAAGAAAGCTGCTCTATTTTTCTTTTCCTTATTTCACTTCCAGGTGGATAACTTTCATTGAATTTTGGGTGCGTCGTTTGGAAATGCCGCTCCAAATTACTTCGGTTGAAACCAGAGCGGGTTTGTTTGCATAGTAAACACAAAAGGTTTGATCCGTGGAGCACAAATAAAAATTCTTCTGTCCTCTTTTCTTGAAATTTTCTATGCTCATCTTGTAGGGCTCGTACCTTTCTCTTTTTAGCAGGAGTTGACTCTCCACAAACTCTGTCTCCATCATCTTCCTGTCGATTTGCGGTTGTTGCATGCTCCAAATCTGTAGTTCCCTCGTTTGACACTGTCACTTGGTGCGTGACTTTGTTTAATAAGTAATCGATCCATTTTCAGTCCGTATATAACACAAGCTGACTAGCATGAAATGCTGGAAAAAAAACGTAGCTAAGCTAGCGTTGTTATAATGTGCGTTAGTAGGCCTATGAATTGCCAGGTTAGTGTCCTCTAATTTAATTGCTCCAATTTAGTGCTAACATTTTTTTTTTTTATTTGAGTACATGCACAAGTATATTCCATATTCAAATGCATGTGATATAGAGGGTATGCATAATATATTTTTGTTAAAAAAATTTTTTAATGATCTTAAGTTTTTTATATATCTGGAAAGACCGCCAAAACTGGCAACTCTGCAGTGAGTCAGTGTCACGGACATATAAGAGCAGAGCGAGTTTAAATATCTTTCCTAGTTTATATTTCCATCTTGTAATGCCGCAGTTTTGGGTATTTTTAAATATAAATTATTTGTAAAACAGACACTGAGTTTTTTATGTTGTAGCCCTGCTTGTTTTTAATGTTTTTATGAAATATCTGTATTGACTGCATGATCACTGTATTATTTAATGCCATGCGAGCCACAAATTAAAGCTTGGCGAGCCGCAGGAGGCTCGCGAGCCGCGCAATGAGTAACACTGGCCTATAGAGTGGCTTTGAGGTCACCAGGTGTTTACTTACCACTGTTTTTTATGTTTATTAAAAAATGTCTTGTTTTTTTTTTTTTGTGCATACAATGAATGTCAATGGTGTCCTGTGTTGTTTAATGTCACTTTGTATGTAAGACTAGTACATTTCTGGGTCCTATTACCAGCCAAACAGAAAGTTACAAAAACATTTTAATGAGCAATGAGCAACAAATGTAAACAAAACATCAGTATAACCATTTGAATAAGACATAGCAAATGACTGATGGCAGAAGTAACAGTGCTTTAACAGCTCTACTTTAATGTGTGACTCAACTATTGTCAACATGTTCTAATAAAAAGAACAGTGCTAATATTGTGTGACAATTACCAGAGCATGCAGTCAAGTACAAGAACTCAACTGCAAAATTGATTTAAAACTTGCTAATACCAGTCTTGTTTTGATATCGCTTATCTGTATTTTTTTTTCTTCATGTTTCACTAGCAGCATGACTCACCCAACAGTAGATTTCAGCTACCAATGCTATTGTAGAAATGTATTCATAGCCAGCATTATTAATTAAAGCAAAATTGTCACATAAAAGGGAGGTTGCGAAGATAAAATGAGTAATATTCAGCTGGTCATTTGATCTCAAAAATCAACTCCCATGAGACGACCTGCTCCATTTCAATTGATTCTGCTTTTAATAGCCTACTCATTGGTGTCTTCACCTCATGTGAGTCTACATGATTTTAAACTAATTTTTCAAAATCTCCAAGGGTAAAACTTTTTTAATGAGGAAATAATTACCGAGTGCACCTTTAAATAAGTGAGGACTAAAGAATGAAGATAGAAACATCAAGCCGAGCGTTTTTAGATGAATTATTGATGATTTGGTCAGTTGCAGGGTGTTTATTAGGCCTCTAATTTTTGTTATTAAACAAGTGAATTTAGTTTAATTTAAACAGTATTAAAAGTCGGATCCTCAGAAGTCCTAGCTAATCCCTGTTGGTAAAACTAACATCATACTTTAAACAAAAACTTTCTCTCAGTCTTTCTTTGTGTGTGTGTGTGTGTGTGTGTGTGTGTATGTGTGTGTATTTGAATTTTATTTTTAAATCTTCTCTTTCTTCTCCAGCTCTTCAGTTTTAGTGTCTGTATGATATGAAAGTGAGGACACTCACTCAACTTTAATAATGCTGGAGGTGAATCACTCAGACTGTCTGTCTTTGTGAATAATACTTGTGTCATTGATAATGCTAAAGGTTATTGCCATGCTTGACCGCGAGTTTAAATGACCTGCCTCCCTACCTGAGACGTATCTGAAAAGAGCAAGGGTGTTATAAGTCACACTTTTTCTTGGTGACATTTGGCCCTCTACTGACTTGAAAGACCATCAGCTGCAGTGCTGCCATTGCTCAGTATCATTTACAAATGGGGAATTTCCTCAGACAGACTGTGAAAGATATCCACATGTTTAATTCAGACTGTTGATTGCAGTACAAGTATGAATATCTGTTTAAATTCAGTCTAAAACCAATAAGGTATAAAAAAAGTCATTTTGAAACATGTCTGTAATGCAAGCGGGTAGAATGGCACGAGTTAATGCATGGTTTCTAATATTTAAGTAAACGGTTTCAGTGTCATAATTGTAAGAATCCACACCAAATCCAGTGTGTAAACTGTCTCCAACATAATCTCAATGCCTGGTAGGAAACCAAAACATGTCGGTGGACTGTTAAGCAGCATACTTGTGCACTCTGATATGAGTTACACGTAATCTGTCTTGAAGTCTGAAACTTCCAACAGGGAGGCTGAAATTACCAGCATGAAATATGCATACAATATGTTCTGGTTTGTTTTCAAAGTTAGGTAAAAAATATCCACTCAAGTCAGGTGGGAGTCAATATTTCATGAGAGTAGCCCAGAATGACCTGGCATCCCTGGTATGTTGTATAACAAGCACCTGGTGGGTTGAATTCAAAAGAAAAAAAAAAGAGAAATGGAAATACAACTCCTGCAATGTTCTAAAGCCCTGTTATGGTGCTTTTCTCTTTTTATTCTGGAAAATGGCTTAGGTGGATGTGAGCACTGGGGCAGTTTCCAGACTGAAGCATACATGGCATCCATTTTGGGTTGGGAAATCATGTTTATTTATTTATTTTTAGTTTTAGTTTTTTTTTACTTTGTTTAGAGGTCTAACACCTTTGCTTTTGTTCAAAAACCCACTGAGCTGCAGAACAGACTCAACTCACAAATGAGCTCAAAAGAGTTTGCCGTTAGCATGTTGCTAGGCATGTCGTTAGCATGTTGCTAGCATGATACTTGAAAATTGTCTGAGAAAAAATTTTCAATTAATTATTTACAAATAATTACAAAGAATCTGCAAGTAACACACTGCGGAAAGAAAAGACTGAAATAGTATTTCAAATCCAGTAATCTTTATGTACAGCTCCCAAAAATAATGTTTGCAGTGTTTGACCAGTGTTATTTTAGTATTATTTATATGCTATTATTGTATTTATTTATATTTAGAAGTACCTTTCATTTTTATATTTTCATTTTATAGTGTTAATTTTAATTTAATTTTTAGTAATTTTGTGCTTTTGTAATTTTTATTCATTTTTATATTTCTATTTAGCCTTATTTAGCTTTTATTTCAGTTCAGTTTTAGTAATCTTAGTACTTAAACTTATTTTATTTCAGTTTTTAGCCAAGGCAACATTTCTATTTTCATTTAAGTTTTTTTAAGCTAATATATATATATTTTATTTCAGTTTTTTCCAATTGAGAAAAACATATATATTTTGTAAAAATTTTAATTGACAATACCAACATTGCATAAAATGTACAAATACTGTGTAAAACAGTAATTTTTTACTAAATGTAACTATTGTAATCAATTTTTGGTAAAAGGATTACATAGTTATAAATAAAACATTTATATTTCTGTTTAATAGTCTTGTCTGCCATTTAGTGGGTTTTTTTCACTGACCTCATTGCAGGGCATTCTGTGATTATCTTATACATTAAAGATAGTACATGCGATTCTGCCAAAACAAGGTATATTAAAAGAGAGAATAATATGCTGCTTGCATTTTGAAACATTTGGGACTGATCCTATGATGTCTTAAAATGCTGTCGAAGTAGGCAGCTCACTGGATTTTGGAACAGAGCTGGTGTCGCTGGTTTAATTCTGTATGCATGCTTATGGAGTATATATAATGCATACTAAAAATAAATTAGGTGAGTTGAAAAAATTGGTTCAGCTCTCACTGGCTGCAAATAAACTGAACATGTGCAATGGCTTCTAGAAGAACTGTAACAACCCAATTTATCTCAATCTGTCCTATAAGGTCAGCCACCTTCAAAACGTTGTCAATTTTCCATGACATTTCTTGCTATTTCATGTGTAATTTAGAAGACAGATCAAATCCTTTTTTTTTTTAGAGAAAGCGTGAGAAAGAAAGAAATTTGGAGTGAGTTAAAATAATTTGGAGTCAAAATAACAATACAGTGGTATGAGCTTCCTACTGTGAAATGGGAACACTGACTCATCAAAGGTCATATCTATTTGTACACGGTCATATCTGTTCATCATGAAAAACTACTGGAAATTAATAACTGATAGGAATGATAAAGGTCATATTGTTTCACACAACAAAAGAATGGTCAAACTGAATTGTTAAAATATACAATAAAACGTTCACAGTTTGAAATGATCTGAGGGGCTTGTATGAGATAATTTCAACTACAAATGTTTTTTGACAATTTTCTGAACCGCACTTGTTCACCTTCATTAGCCAATGCCATAATTAACTGTCAGCAGCTCCTCCAGGCCACAAAAAATAAAATAAAATAAAATAAAATAAAATAAAATAATAAAATAAAAAACATTAAAATCCTCACCGACTTACCATGAACTTTGTAAAGGTCAAAACACTTTAAACAGAAACACCCACATGCAAATGATGCTAACAAAATGCATTTCTAATATGTTTCATTAATTTATTCAGTCAGTTGGGGAAAAATTACAACAGCTTTCAATATCCAGTGATCGCATATTAAACATGGCCTGGGGTGTTTGACCAGGATGTCAGCGAGCCTAAATCAGTTTTTAGAGTGTCAACTTAAAAACCACAGAATGCAAAGTCACATTTTTAGTCACACACAACATATAGAACCACCATAAAATATAAACTATAATTTAAAAGTTAGATTCAGATTTCAGATTCAGTCAGATTTTTTTTTTTTTTTTTTTTTGGAGAAATTAATACTTTTATTAGAACAAAGACACATTGAATTTGTCAAAAGTGATAGTAAAGACATTTAAAATATTACAAAATATGTATATTTGCTGTTGTTTTGAACTTTCTATTCATGATAGTGACCTGAAAAAAGTATCAAGATTTCCCCCCAAAAAAATTAAGCCACACAACTTTTTTCAACATTGATAGTAATAATAAAAAAGTGTTGCTTGAGCAGCGAATCAACATATTAATGATTTCTGAAGATTCATGTTACACTGAAAACTGGAATAATGGCTGCTGAAAATTCAGATTTGCCATCGCAAGAATAAATTACATTTTAAAACATTTTCAGATAGCAAACATTTATTGTAAATTGTAATAATATTTCACAATACTACTGTTTTTACTTTTTTGATCAAATAAATGCAGCCTTGGGTAGCATAGAAAACTTCTTTCAAAAGCAATTAAAAAATCTTTCTGACCTCAAACTTTTGAATGGAAGTGCATCTTCTTTAAAGATCATGAAATCAAAATAAGAGTTTTGTTTATAGTTCATTTCTGACATAGTTGATATTACATTTATGATAATATACTGATATTATATTTATAATAATGAATAATGTACCAAAATACTAAAGACTTAATCTAATGACCAATCAGATGCTCTCGAGAACAACAATGTCCCACCCCCTAATACCACCTGCGATCAAATAGATAGATTTCCCCCCACTACATTAACATTGGTTTTAATGTATTTGTTTTTGTTTAGATTTATTATTGTTATTATTATTATTATTATTAATGAACAGCAAAATAACTTAAAGGAGTTATTTTATGCAGTTCTTTTTTTCAATTACGATGTAGGGAACATATTTTTAAGTAAACCACAGCAAATTTTGATTTGTGGTATAGTAAACTTAGCATAATGCCAGTGACACTAACTCCCATCAAGCTATGTTTTTTCTCTATAATATTACCCAAGCTTCAAAAAGAACTACCCGATAAATGGCACTGGCTTGCATAATCAAAGCAATTTACTCCTAAAATTACTTGCAGATTGACATGCAGAAGAAACCCGTCTGTGATGTGAGCAAAATATATCCAGTATTAGCATCTGAAAAGCACTGTAGTTGCCAGCCACCAGCAACTGGGCATTTGAGAGAGATGAGAGCAGATTCAGTTCCTCAGCAGCAAGCTGATGAGATGTCACATCTCCACATGAATATATATGAGTCTCGTGGTCGTGGGCGGCCTGGGAATATCAGAGCATTTTACACAAGAGATGTGTGGCGTGTGCCTTAGTACAGCGCTAATATGATGACGTCACGTCTAATTCATTTTTCTAACAGCTGGAAGTGGTTTAAGGTGGGATGTCGAGACTGTCCAGTGGGAATAACAGTATAAGAAATCCTGAAACCAGTGCTTTTGCGATTAACCATGATCGAGTCCCTGGCGGCCCAATATAGTGTTAAAGCGAAACACTATTCCTCCTCATTAACACTTGATACTTAACTCTCACTCTTATGAATATTTACTATAAAGGAGAAAATGGCTTTTTTCATTATCATAGTAAATGTTTACTGAAGCGAAACGTTAGGAGTTAATTAGGAAGAATATTTAAGAGAAGAGCTCAAATATTGCAGATAACTGCTCCAACCTACACCAAGATTACATCAGATTATTTTATACTCTCATTTTAACATTATGCCAAATTAGACATTTTTTTAGACAAAATTGCTTTTTCCTACTGTCACTCCTTTTAGTGCTTTCGCACACATCAAAGTACCCTTATTAGTGATGAGAAATCCCCTTTTTAGTGTGCATTTCTTCATATGCTGACTGTATACTGGTCTCAGCGTGGGTATCAGCATTCAGCCTAATTAATAAAAATATTTTGCCATAAAACAAAACAAAATAAAATATTTAACTACTGTTACTATTAATACTAATAACCATAATATCCAAAACAATAATGTACTACAATCAACTACAACAATATTATAATAAATAAATGAATGTTCTAGAATATTTTGCAAAACAACTGTTTTAAATAAAAATGATATTGAAAATGATACTACTACACCTTCTTCTTCTACTACTACTACTACTATTTTTATTACTATTACTAGTAGTAGTAATAGTAATAACAACAACAAAAAGATCATCATAAACTATATTTTCTAGTATATTCTACACAAATACATAGGTTTTAAATACAAATTAACTGTTTATATTGAAATGATACTACTATTACTTGCACTACTACTACTACTAAAAACAACATCATCATCATCATCGTCATATTTTCTAGCATAGTTTGCACAAACACCTAGGTCTTAAAATAACATGAAAAAACTGAATAATAATAATGATGATGATGATGATGATGATTATTGTTATCATTATTATTATTATTATTATTATTATTATTATACTTTCTAGTATATTTTGCACAAATATAGATCTTAAATAAAAATGTATTGCATTGATATTGAAAATGGTACTACTATTACTACTACTACTAATAATATCATCATCATCATCATCATCATAATAATAAACTATATTTTTGTAGCATATTTTGCACAAAAAAACTAGATCTTTAAATAACATGAAAATACTTCTGCAACTAATCTAAATACTACTACAATTAATCTAAACTAAACTAATAATAATAATAATAATAATAATATTATTTTATTTTTTTTCTAGAATTTTCTAGAATATTTTACACAAATGGTCTCATTTCAAGTTGAGTTTGCTGTGGCTTTTAAAGACATGACAATCTCAGACTGAAACAAATTAAACACAGAATGTGATTTGTCTCAAGAAGCAGGGAGAATGTTTAAAGACAAGCATTAAATCTAAACCTCATGCTTGGCACTATTCTGCAATGCCCGGCCCACATATATCCTTCCAGTTGGTAGAGAGATAAACAGAAGCATTTGCCCATATGAAGCAAATAGGTTCGTTGAGAAAATCAATACTGGATGCATTTGAATCTGTCTATTCTGTGGAGGTGTTTTCATCAAGCCACTTTGATGAAAGTAAAAGAATCAAATGAGAAAGAGGTCCTTGAAATATATTTCCTTCTCCAAAGAAACAGACTCATACTGGTGTTTTTAATTTCAAGCGATTGTGCAATTTTAGAAATTTTAGCTTGTCAAAATGTTTGTTTTACATTTTTAAAGCTGCATCTAGTTTTGGCCATATAAATTTTGACTGCAATTTCATAAAAAAAAAAAAAGAAAATAAATAAAAAGCAAAAGCAAATTACATCTAAAAATTATTTAAAGGGGTCATATGATGTTGCTAAAAAGAACATTATTTTGTGTATTTGGTGTAATGAAATGTGTTTATGCGGTTTAAGGTTAAAAAAACACATTATTTTCCACATACTGTACATTATTGTTTCTCCTCTATGCCCCGCCTTTCTGAAACACGTCAATTTTTACAAAGCTCATCGGTCTGAAAAGCAAGGTGTGCTCTGATCCAGCTATCCAGTGTGTTGTGATTGGCCGAACACCTCAAGTGTGTGACGGAAATGTTACGCCCCTTGCCATATTGTGATGCCGTGTCCCGGCCGGAGCGACGAGACAAAAACATTAAAACCCATTATAAACGAGGCATTTGTTGCATCCAGTGGGGACATAATTA
>NW_015557203.1:63708-64004 GCF_001515605.1 Sinocyclocheilus anshuiensis | reverse complement strand
CGGCTATGCTTTCCCGGGCCGCCGTAGGGGAAGGGCTCGAGCGGAGACTTCCCCCGTGTCCCGAGCCCTCAAGGTTGTATGATTGGTTCTCGGGGTGGTCCGCGCTGGTTCTCAGCGCCCTGCCTCGGTGCCTTTCTTCCCAGAGGTGCATGAGGAGCTCAACAGGTTCTTTTGCCGGAAACCGATCTGCTGGTTCCTCCTCCCTCACCACCCTCGATGGTGGGGCAGCTAGGGGGTTACAAGGGTCCCCCCGGTGGAGCGGTCGGTTGCGATGCAGTTGTGTCCTAATACCGCCT
>NW_015557203.1:61844-63635 GCF_001515605.1 Sinocyclocheilus anshuiensis | reverse complement strand
GCCTCTGGAGTCAGAACCATCTGAGGTCGCTTCGTGCTGTTCACATTCCTGGGCTGCTCAACCTGGCAGCCGACGAGCTATCTCGAGCAGCGCTCCTGGGAGAATGGCGACTCCATCCCCAGACGGTCCAGCTAGTTTGGAGACGTTTCGGAGCCACGCAGGTAGACCTGTTTGCCTCTCCAGAAACCTCTCACTGCCAGTTGTTCTTCTCCCTGACCGAGGGAACACTCGGCACACGCCTACGCTTTGAAGTGGAACCTGTTCGTTGAGTGGTGTTCTTCTCACCGAGAAGACCCCCGAATATGCCTGATCAGCGTCGTGCTGTCCTTTTTGCAGCAAGGGTTGGAGCGAAGGCTGTCTCCCTCCACCCTCAAAGTTTATGTCGCTACAATCACTGCTAACCACGACCCCGTAGAAGGGAAGTTTCTGGGGAAGCATGACCTGGTTGTCAGGTTCCTTAAGGGGGCGAGAAGGCTAAATCCTCCACGGCGTGTTGCATCCTCCTGGGCGCTGGCTCGTGGCGCCTCGCTGGCAGATATCTGTAGAGCTGCGGGCTGGGTGACCTCTAACATGTTCGCTAGATTCTATAATTATGCAAATCTTCCCACATCTTGACGTAGACATGTGGGGGCATGTTAGAACGAGCCGTTTTAGGAGGGCGTGGTTGATTCTTAACTTTTATAAAGAATGTCTATTTGTATTTGAGACTTTAGACTTTGCAACTTTACAGATCTTCTTTATGCACCAAGAGCTTGTAACACTCCAAAGAGAAAGGAAAAATTGAAATCGCATCATATGACCCCTTTAAACAACAAAAGTCAAGTAATTAAAGTGTTAGATGATTAAACAAGCGCATATTCTGTGCCATATATAAGACAGATCAATGAATCACTTTTTTATTATAATGACCTGAAGTAATATGTAAAAAAAAAATATTTACAACATCGTATATGCATTACTGTGAACAGACTGTTCATGTTTGCAAATGAAGCTTTGCTGACGTATACGAGACCTCATGGGTATATGAAAGACTGGCAAAGAGAATAAACACCCCAATATTATAATCCCATTTAAAATGCTAAGCAGATCTATTTAAACCATTTGCCACGCAGACAAATCATATAATTTACAAATTAATACGTATAAATAATTTAAACACGGCAGCAGGAGATTATTACGGATACAGCTTTAATGCAGCGCATTTGCATTTGGTTGGAAAGCTGTCGCTCGTTGAAAATGTGGGGGTAGAATGAGAGGAGTTCCTGACCTTGGTGGATGTGCTTTGTGTCCATCAGTATTCCATTATGTTTGTGCTCCTATTTTTATGGTGATTGGAGCACATCAATCACATTTAAAATTCTAACAGTCTTGCCCACCACTGTGAGAACAAATTAAATGTCACAAGAATCTCATAGCAATCTTCTCGGGAACGTTGAGGCCAATTGAGGACTCAGGGTAACGTAATGACTACACAGCAAAATCCCCCGAGTTAAATCAACTCTGCTCAGAGTACATATTGTCCCAATCTACAGAGTGTTAAAGTAACACTGAATGTCTCGGTTACGTATGGTAACCCTCGTTCCCTGAAGGAGGGAACGGAGACGTCACGTCGGATGGTCTCCGTTCCCTCCTTCAGGGAACGAGGGTTACCATACGTAACCGAGACGTTCCCTTTCAGTCGGTCACTCTCGATGTGACGTCGGATGACCGACGAATTGGGATCCTCAGAAAGGGCCACAGGTACTGCCCCTTCCAGTGTCCTGTGGAAGCCACCTGCGCCCCTACTTTTTG
>NW_015557203.1:61619-61769 GCF_001515605.1 Sinocyclocheilus anshuiensis | reverse complement strand
CACCAACAGGACCTGCTCCTCGTCCTCCCTGACCTTGCACAGTATCTGTGCAAGTATACTGCACAGTATCTGTGCAGTATCACTGGGAGAAATGCATATTTGCGAAGGCCCCGCGGCCAGCTGTGTGCCAGTGCGTCCGTGCCGAGTGTT
>NW_015557203.1:61001-61171 GCF_001515605.1 Sinocyclocheilus anshuiensis | reverse complement strand
GGCCCGGGCGTCTCGTAGCCGGTCCGAGGCGGGGTCTGGGTGTGTGTAACACTGACCTGCGTTCGAGCAGAGGGTGCATGGGTAGTCCGTTGGGTATGCCTCTTATAATATCCAAAGGATAAGGCAAATAAATGTAAAGACAGAGCCCGAAAGGGGAACAGAGTCGCGTG
>NW_015557203.1:54978-60933 GCF_001515605.1 Sinocyclocheilus anshuiensis | reverse complement strand
ATATATATATATATATATATATATATATATATATGTATGTATGTATGTATGTATGTATGCATGTATGTATGGCCTGATATTCTAATAGTTCAGGAGCCTTTACATGGTATTTGCACCTTAGTTGAATGTGAATGTGGAGAGACAATCAAACATCCTGCTTCTGTTGTACAGCAAATTTTATCAGTCTTTTGAATGGTCCACTGTGTATAATGCACCAACGCATTACACAGAGATCATTGCATATGCTTTAAAGTTTGAGTGCATATGCATGTACATACACAAATGTATGATGATGATGGATGAGATGATCCTATAAGATGACATTTCATCATTTACATGCCATCAGTAATTCAAAATGGGCCTTTTTCCAATGCAGACAGAATATCAAAGGAGCTTAACTGTATGCAATATGGTCACCTAGGTGATTTGCCATTGATCAGTGCCAGTTTCGGTCTCTGTTCCTTGTGAAACGTTGGTCTAAAGGGCAATTATCATTCCTGATATGTGCAGTTAGGCTTTCAGAGTTCCCTTGCTCATTCTGATTTCAGCCCCTTTGTTTAGCATGTATGAGGAAACATCTGCAATGCTGCTGCGACAGTCTGCGTGTTTGTGTTTCTGGGGTTTTCATCAGCTTGCTATTCCTCCACATCAACTGCTGATGGCCAGCCGTAGGTGAATTGAATGTGCAGACGGCCCAGTTCCTGGGCAGCAGGGTGAAAGACAGTTGGATATGTTTTTAGATGGATTACGACTCATACATGGCAGGTGAGCTCATGCTTAGCAGCAGACATTTCCCAGTGCTGAATGGCTCACAGATCTGCCTAAGGCTACTTGAATACAAATGGCATCTGCACCCTCTCCTTTCCACACACCTATAGTGCACAATGCATGTTTTATTAGACTTTATACGGAAATAGCTGACCACGAAGGAGGAACCTACTGAACTGTAGCTTGCCAAAGTTGTCAGAATTGTCAGAATACTATTTTGAAAAGTAGTAACTGACTACAAGCTATTTCAGGCAAACATATTATTTAAAAATCTAGAAATCAGACTATACAATTATTAAAAAAGAAAAAAAAAAGAAAAGAAAAAAAAAACAGTACAAGTACAATAATTAATAATAAATGGTTTATGTGGCAAAAATAATGACATACATATACAGGTAAGTGTTTATTCAGCTTCAGGCACTTTTTGGATTTATATTAAAACTGCTGCACATTTAAACTGATTTTTAAAATTTTTTAATGAGTTCATTTATTAAAAAAAAGAAGAAGAAGAAGAAGAAGGGAAAAATACTTTATGTATAGGTTTTATTGTTTTACTATTGTTGTAGACCCAGACTTTCAATCTCAAACTAGTATTTTCACTGTAAAATGCATTCTTACTCATTAAGTAAGATGCTAATCTTATGCTAATCTTAAGAAAAGGTTATTAATATTATAAATATTTACTGTGTGAAAATGATTATACCAGTGTTTATTAATTTACTTTATTCTTTTTTTTTTTTTTGCGTGTGTGTGTTAGTGGACAAAATTAACTAGTGAGAGTGTGAAAATTTTAAGAGAGTGGCCAAAAGTGCCCATAATCGAGGAAAAAAAAAAAAAAAAAACATGCATAATTTTAGATCAAATATAGTTAATTTAATGAGTTAATTTATTAAAACAAAAACAAAAAAACTTCATAAAACGGAATCAGACTGCTACTTTAGAAATAACTATGATTCAAGAACTGGCTCAGCTTGCTTGTGCATCACAGACTTGGAGATAATCAGTGTTGGGAAGGTTACTTTGGAAATGTAATAGGTTACAGATTACAAGTTACCCTACTTAAAATGTAATAAGTAGTGTAATTTTCCAATTACTTTATTAAAGTAATGTAACTGATTACATTTGATTACTTTTTGATTACTTGATTACTACATTTCTAATGTTTTCAACTGTTTATCATTTTCAAACATGTAAACCAGGCAGGGTAAACCTTACAGTAGTACTGAACACTGATTACTGTCACACTTTTAAAATCCTTTATCACTTGAATTAAGATTATATTTAAATTTTAAAGTAGACATTGGATGCAAAATTCACTTTTACATGGTGTTTGCATATAAATGTATCTTAGCAGTGTGTGGACACAACCACCCTACAATGATAAAAATCCATTCACTCCTTTTTTTTTTAATCCCCCAAAATCCCAAACAGTCTCAATTATCAAGCCGTTTTGATTTTCTGAGCAGTATTATGTCATATTGTACACAACCGCCACTTAGGATGCAATGCATTAGTTTTGTTTTTAATGGTAATGCGCCACTGAATTCACCTAAATTTGTGAACAGAGCAAGGTAAAAAGGGTGTTGTTTTACATGACCACTGTGGACGTTCATGAAGACCCTAACGAATCATACCAAATTGTGGAAGATCAATGTCCCCTTTGAAGCACAGCCACCACAAAATCAGACTTATTTTGAGATCATTCTGAGGTTAAATACATATTTGAAATCATAACAATAAATATTTTATTAGCTATGATACTGTTTTTGGAATCAAATTTTTACATAGCTATGACAGTAAACACTGGAATCTAACAATGCCTTGGAAAAAAAACAGTTAATCGTTAAAAAAAATGAAGCATAGCTATACATAAACCCATGTAGGAAATAAAAGAGTTATCGAATAATTACGTAATTCCGTTACATGTAACTAGTTACTCCCCAACACTGGAGATAATATATATACACAACAGTTCTTTCTGGTCCTCGAATCTGACTGGCTGATAAGAGTGCGATATTAGAGTCATAACAGAACTCCTCCAACCGTTTCACCGTTTGTATCACTCCTCTTGCAGTGTAGGTACATTCACGCCAAATCGTAATTACCGTGATTACGAGATACCAACTTGTAAAAAGCGTTCACGTCCTCGTAGAACTCGTAATTACAACTTGGCAAACTCGGAATTTTCTAAGAGCTACAACTTGTACCATCTGACCACCACCTCAGATTCATTAGGCGCTATGTTTACGCATTGATAGTGCCGTAGAGTCCAAGGGTGTGAACAGCTCCAAACAGAACGTCACGTGTTCTCATCTCAGAATTACAGTAATTACGACATGGCGTGAATGCAGAATATTTCTCACAGCGTCATGATGGATGCCTAAATCCACAATAATTAAAAATAATATATATAAATAATAAATATATATAAATAATGATAATAATAACAATACTGTTTTTGTGTCACAGAATGTAGTTTTAAGAGTTTTTAGGTGATAATGTACTTGTTTAGACTTCAAATATGCAGTTTGCTAATAAAGATAACGTCTATTTGAAAATTTGCTTCGACGTTTTCGGAGATGTGAGCTCCAGGGTGTCAGCGGCCGTTCAGCGATCATGAACCCACCGAGAGCAGCCTCACCTCGGCCAGATCTTCTGGAATTTACCTCTGGCTCTGATGTCTCTATAGTGGCTAAACATGAGATATATTTAGTTTTGAGTAAATCTAACAGGCAGTCATTGGTCTCATTAATCTATTATTTGGTCCAGAACAAATAGTTTTGGCAATATCTCATCATGTTTATGTAACTTCAATGCTGTATATCAGAGCGCTGCCTTTGTACTTTTGACTGAATTGCCTAGCAACTTTTATGATGGCTGTTGTTGTTGTTTATTAAATATATTATTATCACCCTTAACAGATGAAAGGATAGTTCGACAAAGATATCGCTTTCCTCAGTGGACATTTAGTTTTATTGTGAATATGAGATTGAGCTGAAGAATTAATGCTGTATCAGATGCAGGTAATCACACTCGCTCAGTACATCTCTCTCTCACAATACTCCACATAACACACAGCTTTTAATACAGTAATACAATAAGCTTTTAATGAAGCAACTCAATGTTCCTTCGTTACTAGTTCTAAAGTGATGTTTTCGAATTAGTAACGAATTAGAAGCTTGGGCTCAGCTATTAAACTGTCAACTTTAGATTTTAATCTGTGGTGGAAAGGAGGAGTTCTACACAGAATGGGGCTTTTAAAGACACTCAGTTGTTATTTCTTATGCATTTACACACTTGTGCTGTCAAACTGTTGTATAAACGCAATATCACACTCATATAGACCTGAGATATGGCTGTATATACTCGTGTGATATTGCTCATATCTATTGGATTCTTTTGGGGATTGTGTATATATAAAAATATAATACATTTGAAAGTGACGTTTTGTCTTATAATACACAAATATGTACTAATTATGAAAAAAAAATTACATACCATGTACTTGATTACGAGATACCAACTTGTAAAAAGCGTTCACGTCCTCGTAGAACTCGTAATTACAACTTGGCAAACTCGGAATTTTCTAAGAGCTACAACTTGTACCATCTGACCACCACCTCAGATTCATTAGGCGCTATGTTTACGCATTGATAGTGCCGTAGAGTCCAAGGGTGTGAACAGCTCCAAACAGAACGTCACGTGTTCTCATCTCAGAATTACAGTAATTACGACATGGCGTGAATGCAGAATATTTCTCACAGCGTCATGATGGATGCCTAAATCCACAATAATTAAAAATAATATATATAAATAATAAATATATATAAATAATGATAATAATAACAATACTGTTTTTGTGTCACAGAATGTAGTTTTAAGAGTTTTTAGGTGATAATGTACTTGTTTAGACTTCAAATATGCAGTTTGCTAATAAAGATAACGTCTATTTGAAAATTTGCTTCGACGTTTTCGGAGATGTGAGCTCCAGGGTGTCAGCGGCCATTCAGCGCTCATGAACCCGCCGAGAGCAGCCTCACCTCGACCAGATCTTCTGGAATTTGCAGCTGGCTCTGATGTCTCTATAATGGTTAAATATGAAATATGTCACGAATCCGGTCTATAAACTTCCGTTTACTCACCACCAGAGGTCACCCGCTCTCCACATGGACTCTCACACTACACTGTTACACATCACCCTGGACTACATTTCCCATGCTTTATTGCACTAATCACAAGCTCACCTGAAACCAATCACACACAGCTGCTACCAATAACACACACTATATAAATCAGTCTCATACCACCATTCAACGCCGAGTATTGTTTAGCGTATATCACTGTTTAGCTGTTAGCTACCTTATGGAGCCTGCTTTAGTTTTCCTAGCCTTATCTGAGTCTTGCCTTGTCTGTTTTCTCGTGTTCTGATCATTGCCTGTGTATCTCAGATTACCCCTCTTGTCTTGCCCTGTTCAGATACTGTTTTCCCCTGCCTGGACCTTTGCCTTGTACCTGGATTATCCCTCTAGTCTCGCCCTGCTGGATTATGTTCGCGTTGACTGACCCTCGCTTGTTTACCAGACTGCTCTTGCCTTGTCTACATGCCAGTTTGCCATTGTCTGACCCATGCCTGTTTCTGACCACGTCTTCTAAATAAAGCTTGCAACTGGATCCACACGTCTCACGTCTCTTTCGTCCCGTAACAAGATATAATTTGTTTTGGGAAAATCAAAAGAGTAGTCTTTGGTCGCATTCTTCTATTATTTGTTCCAGAGCAAATAGTTTGGGCTGAGGCAAATTCTCATCACATTATTACATAGCTTCAATGATGTATATCAGAGCGCTGCCTTTGTACTTTTGACTGAATTGTCTAGCAACTTTTATGATGAATGGTGTTTATTATTCAAGAAATAATATTTTGTACACATAATAGTAGTATTTATTATTGGGAAACAGTGTATGTTCGTGATGGTGATTTTAGTGACATTCCGCCATTAGATGGCGACAATAGACTGTTTTACGAGTCAACAGTAAAGACTTTTGTATTGAAAGAGACTGAAGCGGAAGTTATTTTTACTTTTAAAGGGGTCATATGATGCGATTTAAATTTTTCCTTTCTCTTTGGAGTGTTACAAGCTCTTGGTACATAAAGAAGATCTGTAAAGTTGCAAAGACTAAAGTCTCAAA
>NW_015557203.1:38027-45618 GCF_001515605.1 Sinocyclocheilus anshuiensis | reverse complement strand
CTGTGTTTTTCGTTGTGAAAGCGAAACTACTTTGTTTGGTCTTGACACAACTAACACAACTAGAAATCAGTGGTTAAGTTGTATTTACAACACTGTTCCAGAACAGTTTAACCAGATGTGTGCAGCACATTTTATGGAGGACTGTTTACTGATCCGCCGGCAGTTCTGACTCACGTAAGTACGTTTTCATTTAAAGGATTTGCCACTGATGATTCAAACACGAGTTTTGGGCAGTGTAGAGTAGCACTTGTTGTTTGTCATTTCTCTGATCACAAATGCAGACAGGGTTTTATGTTTACGCGGGCGCGATGCAATGCAACGCGTAAAAAGACAGTATAAGTCATTATAATCAGTAAGTATGTCCCCACTGGATGCAACAAATGCCTCGTTTGTAATGGGTTTTAATGTTTTTGTCTCGTCGCTCCGGCCGAGACACGGCATCAACACAGTATGGTGAGGGGCGTAACATTTCCGTCTCACACTTGAGGTATTCGGCCAATCAAAACGCACTGGATAGCTGGCCAATCACAGCACACATCGCTTTTTCAGACCGATGAGCTTTGTAAAAATCGACGTGTTTCAAAAAGGCGGGGCATAGAGGAGAAACAATAATGTACAGTATGTGGAAAATAATGTGTTTTTTTAACTTTAAACCGCATAAACACATTTCATTATACCAAATAATGTTCTTTTTAGCAGCATCATATGACCCCTTTAATAACAAGCTTGTAAGACAGTTAACAAATGCACTGAGCAGCGCTGCCATCGAAAATCACACTAAACAGATGAAAGGACAGTACGACAAAGATATCGCTTTCCTCAGCGGACATTCAAACTAATGTTTTACTGTGAATATGAGATGGAGCTGAAGAATGAATGCTGTATCAGATGCAGATAATCACACTCACTCAGTCAATCTCTCTCTACATAATACAGTGATACAATATACTGAAGCAACTCAACGTTCCTTCGTTACTAGTTCTAAAGTGACGATTTTGAATTGGTAACGGAGGCTTGGGCTCAACTGTTAAACTGTCAAACTGATATTTGAATATGTGGTGGAAGGAAGTAGTTCTGCACAAAAGAGGGTTTTACACACTCTGTTGTTGTTTTTCTTATGTATTTACACACTTGTGCCATCTAACTGTTGTATAAACGCAATATCACATGAGTAGACGATGTGATAGATTTTGCTGTGCTGCAGTACCCTGAATCCAATAGCATCAACCGTCCAATACATGTTTATGCGGATACAGAAATTGGCCAGAGCATGCCAACAGTTGTTGATACCAAACGTTTCACATTTTTCAAATGTAATACTTTTTCCGGAAAATGTTATATTATCAGTATAACAAGGAAATAAATGTTGGCCTCGCAGGCTGCATGCAATAACAGAGTGAAATGTAGTTTACATCCAGTGAAGTCCAGTGAAGCAGTGAAGAATGTTTCACATTTTTAAAAATGTAATACTTTTTTCCATTAAATTATATCATATTAGTATAACAGAGTGAAAAGTTTAAATGAAACGTGGATTTCAGAACTGATGATCATGTTATCTAGCATGATTTGAGATGATCATCTTGTCAGAAGCAAGAACTTCTGATTTCATGTAGAGAGGAGTTCACAGGGTCACTAATTCAGTAACAACATATTTAACCCAGAAATAATGCAGAATTTCTATTTATTTCCAGGTTTAAATTGCCTCAGTAAACTCCTAATTTGCTGTTTATTAATGGTTAGTAAGGTAGATATAAAGTGTAGGTATTGGATAGGATTTGGGATGTAGAATATGGTCATGCAGAATATGTACTTTATATATAATAAATAGTCAATATGTTAGTAATAGGCATGCTAGTAAGCAACTAGGTAATAGTGAGAATTGATTCCTATACTAAAGTGTTACCATGCATACTTTTTTGGAGTTTTTGAGTCCCCTAATCTCTTCAGCTGACATTCTGTTTGATCTTCCCTGTTTCATTACTAGTGCAATTTCTAACAGCAGAGAATCAGGCCAGTCCAAATCTACAGCTTATAATTGGGCCTCAACTATAGCTAGCCAGATGTGATATTACCCCACTCAATGAACTGCTTAATACCTCGCTGCTTTTCTGAGACATGCTCTTTGATGACACCATTGGAACAACCATCGTGTACAGATGCCTACGACAAACGGGTTTCAGATTAGTTTTATTTTCCACTGCAATAAGGTTAATTTTGCTGTGGAATGATGCTGTAATGATAGCACTCTGTCCTGTGCTCTGTGCTCTGTCCTGTATTTGCCCGTCTATTGGCCGTTTATCACAGTCAGCAGCCAGGACTATGTCCACAAAACCAAATCCCATTCCTGTATACAGTGTAAGGTACACAATGTAAGCCCAGTAAACAATGTCATGTGATCTAACATGTGAAGCACTGTAACGAAATGGTGACAAGATGGCTGATTTAATTGTGTAGTCACTGCGATGTCCCCTGAGGTATCTGACGTCCTTATTCTGTAGCCAGCTAGAGGCAATTATCTAAGCTTAGCCTCACAATTTGCCCCTTTGGCATGTACTGGTCCACTGTTTGCTTTCAATGTTCTCTAACTGTTGCAGAGAATGTGTTGCGCAAATACAATGGCACAACATGCAGATGATATTGTAAGTTGTTATATGCCGTCTCATCTCTGGTGTGGCTGATTGTGATGCATGATGCATCAGCTAAATGCATCAACTGAAAGAGGCAGTTTGTCTGCACTGTTTCTCTGGTCAGCCCTGATTGCTGTGTTCTGTGAGTAAGAAGCTTTGTACCATCACCAACCTGCCACCTCACCCCTGAGGCACATGCAGCCTCATATGCCCGCCCCATTGCTACCAAATATTAATACACATTTAGCTGTCTCTGCAGTTGTTTAAGCCTGTAAATTATACTTAAAATATAGTGCTGAGTAAAAATTATGAAAAACGGAAGGGAATAAAGGTTGTCCTCGCAGGCTGCATGCAATAACAGTGAAATCTAGTTTACAACCAGTGAAGTCCAATTTACAAACAACTTACTATTTTAAACTGGTTCTTTGTAGTGAATCAAAAACAAACAGCACAACCAGTGTAATCCGATTCATGAACAAATGACCATTTTCCTTTTAGTGAATCAAAAACATACAGCGCAACCAATGTTTGATTCAAGATCAAATGACTCTTTATTGATTTATTGATTTATTTGTTTGTTTGTTAGTTTGTGAATCAAAGGTCACATACAAACTACAGTTAAATTTGGTTGTCAATTCACCTATTAGTGCTTCATCCTGTTCTATACATATGCAGTTCAGTCATTTACAGGAGAGACAATTGCATTCCCCAACCGAATTAACTCCCAAAAATGTCTGGTATTGACACCACATTTACAAAAATTATACGCATTGTGTATGGAACCAAACTGAACAACTAGCTGTTAAAGATGTATTTAAATGCATACCCCAGTTGTGTCACTTTTCTCTGTAAGTGTGGGTGCAATAAATCATAGGGAACAAGGTACGTCTTGACTCATTAGTGTTGCCAGATCTTGATAAAAAAAGAAAATAATAATAATAATAATAATAATAATAAAGAAAATATGAACAAGCCCATAATAAACTTAAAAACAAATGTTTTATCTTGGAAATAAGCCACATGCCAAAATATTGTGCCCAGTACCTGCCTTTTTAACTCCATAAACTGGATCACTTTATGAGCCAAGCCCAAAGACGCTAAATAAGCATCACTTATAACGAGTGGACATGGCAACACATTAAGAGCATGCTCTGCAAAGCAACCTTCCAAACCTAAACAAAACATGACGACTCTGTCGAAGGTGGTTTAGATAAAATCGCTGAACATAAGTCTATGGTTGCTGTAATTTTACTTTGGTCAAAAATAGCAGATACCAAAAGCATGAGACACCAGAGGGTTGCTATTGTTTCCATGGTGTCAATCAGCACAATTCCGAGAGTGAGTTCTGTTCCATACACAGACGAAACGATAATTTAGAGGATTCACTCTTGTATTTAATTGTGGTTGTCACCCCTGAAACTTTACAGTGTGTACAGGGCCAAATAAATATAGCACAACCAGTGTAGTCCAATTTGTGATCTAATTAATCTTTTTAAATGTTTTTGTAGTAAATCAAAAACATACAGCGCAACCATGAAGCATGACTGACAAACAAATGATTATTTTAAACTGGTTTTTTGTAGTGAATCAAAAACATATAGAACAACCTAGTCCAATTTGTGAAGTGATCATTCTTTTAAACTAGCTCTTTTTAGGGAATCTAAAACATATAGCGCAACAACTACACTCATCCAAGAAAGGTATAAAAGCTGTCAATGGGGTGATACCAGAAATCACGCTTTCTTTCTCCCGTTCTCTCTCACAGATGCACACAAAGTACAGACACGCACTAGCGCACACACGCGGAGACGCGGAAAGAAACTTGTTGTCAGAGCTCAAATTTATCAATACAATAGTTAAGCATTTCTCAGTAGCGAGGTTCTTTAAGCAGTTCAACTTAAAGATTCGCTATTAGTAGACGCAGCTGCTGAATACTGCTGAGAGACGCACAGACGCAAGTATTTACACACACTTAATCTCTCTCTCCCTCTCTCTCTCTTTCGCTCTCTCTCTCTAATAACTGCGTTAGCCTGCATACCAATGGCTCAAGCCTATATTATTAGCTCTAAAATGACGTTTTGGAATTTGCAACGAAAGGTTTGGGATGAGGTGCTTAAAAAATTAGCTAGTTCAACACACATGAGATTTCAGGACGGAAACATGTCAAATGTCTTGAAACAAATCATCTGAACAATCGATGTGCTTGTGACTCCAGGCCATTAAAATTATTATAGAAATAGCCTAATGCACTCCCGAAGTGGTTATGTGGCCATGTTGCCGTGCCTATTAATGGAACGGTCTTTCTCAGTTCTCAAACAAATTAAGAACTACATTCGATTTTTATTGACTGAACGCAAGCACTTATTGTGATAGAAAACACCGTAACGGTTTCCACTGATTAAGAAATATTTTTGTTGATAGGCTGAGAATTGTATATATTTTATTTTCATTGTATTTTCTATTGTTTGTTTATTTACTTATTTTGCTTTTTATTTATTTGTAGAATTATTATTATTGTTTTGTTTCGATTATTGTTCTTAATATGGTTTAACTCTTTGTATTATTGTGTTTTTGTCTGTTAAAAAAATATATATTTTTGTTTGCTTGGGTGGTAATATTAGGCCTATTATATTAATAGGGAAGGGGGCCCCAAAAATTTGTTTTGCCAATGTCACGAAAAGAGGTAAATCCGACCCTGGGTGATACACTTTCAAAAAATAAAATGTAGGTACACTTTTGGTACTAATGTGCACCGTTTAGTGGTAAATAAGGTACAAAGGTGTACCTTTTGAAAAGGTACTGCCCCAGTGACAGTTTTTGTACCTTCTTCTGAGAGTGTATACAATTCACAAACATATTACTCTTTTAAACTGGTCCTTCTTAGAGAAATGTAAACATCACATACACATAACAACCAGTGCAGAGTGCAGACACAAAGAAATGACTCTCACGAGTGAGAATTTCTTTCATATGATACAAAATATTACTGAATGCTTGGTTACCCAACATTTCAGCCCAGCTGGAGTTTTCATGGAGGCATCATGTTTGCTGAAGTTTGTTTGTATTCACTCAACTGCATCCACCTGGGTGCCTGTCACAATCCTCAGTGGAAAGTAAAACATATAAAAAGAAAATGTTGGGAATATTTTAACATACAATAATTATATCTGAATATTAACTGATTAATAATTTGCCTATTTTAATTAATGTATTATTAAAAAAAATGAATTGCAGTGCGTGTAATGATGTTTTTTACCTTTTGGTTTAAAATGTTATTTTTATTTAGTTTCATGTCACAAAACATAACAGCTTCACTGCCCTACCCACAAACACAGGTTAACTCTCAGTAATCCTCTGCATTATTGTTTTGCCCGACTGCTGCAGGCGCTTCGTATGTTTCAAAGAAAGATTATGTCATGAAGATTTTGCCTCAGAGTAGTTTGCTTTCTATTCTTGGTGTAAATCAAGTCACACCTCAGCAGTCTGAATCACCAGGTCTTGTCAGTCTAACACCTACTATACTAGAATATCGTGCAGTCCATCAGGGAACCATTTGAAATTGCTTTTGGTGCCCTTTCTACATTTTTAAAAGTTATTTTATGTTATTTTAGTTTCAACTCAAAAAGAAAAGTGAAGCCGTATACCATATGCTCGTCACAGTGAATGGCACATGCCAACACATTAATATCCTCACATGCAGACCGAATCTATAATAATAGCTTGTTCTGACAACCAATGCCTGCACTTCCCCTGCGGTTGCCCTTACATTTCCTCCATAAACACAATTGATTTAATACATTTTCTTTCAAGTATCACAGAGTTTCCTCTCAGGTGAGCATCATGTAAAATAATAGTGGATGGAGCTCAGGAGATTTCAGCCCCCTGATCTAATCCCATAAGCCAAGTGTATGGCCAGAAATGAGGTCAGGTGGAATCTCTTCCTCTACAAAAACCAATTTACTGTGTACGAATGGAGAGAATGCTCCAAGACTCATTGAGTTCCAACAAATCGAGTTTGTGAGACTTAGCAGGTCCCTCACCTTACTCAAAAAGACAGTCAAGCAGACACGGTCAAGTGCTGTGGTCGTGTATCTAATGAGCCTGAATGGATGTAGGCTGTAGGCTGACTGTGTGTGAACTGACAAGGCCGAAACAAATTAAAGAGCTCTCCATGTAAAGAGAGTGAAGGGAAATAGACTGCCAGAGAAAATAGACTTCTCTCATGCATTCCAATGATGGCACCTCAGCGGTCAAATTATCACACTAGATGCAGGCTGCTCCACGAGCACGGCAGGGTCGATGGGGTCTGAAGGTGGTCTCCTTCACTCCTCCTGTGCCTCTCAGATACTGCGCTTGGACTCCAAGCCCTTTCTTCTCTCAGAGGAAATGAATCACAGCAAGCTCCATATGGATCTCCTCTCACCAGAGAAATTAACCATCACTGTCAGATGCCATCTGATGAAAGGAGCACAAGGGAAATCTTAAAATTACTGTGTTTTCCCCTCTCCTGTCTGATAAATTATGTGTTTTTTCATCAGCAATGCAATGGATTGTCTTTCAAATACCCTTATTGAGATAATATCCCTACCCATCTGTCACAACTTTATATTGAATCTCCCACTGTGGGTATGGTGAAACATTTCTGACACTGAAATCTTTGCTGCACAATAAAGCGTTTAAAAATGTTAATTAATAAATGAATGGATGAGGATAACTGCCAAAATAACCTGTTATTACAGTAGAGCTCAAAGCCCCACACTACTCCCTAAGCAAAACAATCACACATTTGTTTTCCTATCATGGTGGACATTTTCAATGAGTTTTCTTTTACACTAAGATAATTATATTTTCCATCTCCTGTCCCTATCCAGCAAAAAAAATCATTTGAATTGAATCGGCCACACCCCTATGGGAAGTTGAATATACTTAATTAGATTTGAAAGAAAACAAAAATTGTGTAAACC
>NW_015557203.1:31806-38005 GCF_001515605.1 Sinocyclocheilus anshuiensis | reverse complement strand
TCTTCCCCCCCCCCCAGGATTCTTTGACAAATAGAAGCTTCAAAATAACAGCATTTATTTGAAATGTCTTTGTCACTTTTGATCAATTTAATATGTCCTTGCTGAATAAAAAAATATTAATTTCTTATTAAGTCCAAACTTTTGAAAGATAGGTCATGTATAAATTAAGTACATAAACTAAGTACTATAGGTGACATTTCAAACAAATCTACATGTATGCTGTCTGTAAGGCCCATACAACATTACAAAAACTTAAACTCAAGATTAAACTCAATTCTGGGTACAAATTTGTCCCAAAAATACGGTTAAGTAGGCACACACACACGTTACTCTGCTAATCTACATCACTCAAAATGACACACAGCACAGATGTTATTTGAGGTGAAAGCCCTGAGTTGGAGGAAACATTGCTTATCATGGCACACTATGGCCCCATTTAAACCTGGTCTTGATTTTATTACTGCAAGTAGACAAAGCATTTTTTAAAGCACACTTTTGCTTTCAAACATACTTATACATGTTCAAATATCACCGCAACTGTGATGTTTTGAGCAAGGTTTTTTTTTTCCCTTCTTTTTTTTTTCAGTTCAGCCACCTATAGTAACCTATGGTTCTGATTCCTCTGAATGTGGTTTCAGTGTTCAGATCATACAACATTTTGGAACTAATTTCCTAATCCCTGCTGTAATCGGATCACTAAATGTTAATAACAGGTGCAAACGGGGCATATATGTTTACATTTGCCTCTTTCGATACACTATGTGTGTGAGTAAGAGATCACAGACCCTATCCAATAGAAGCTTGACTCACACCTGGAGGTCTGGATAATCTCAACGGGTTGATGGTTTGGCCTCCACTGAAGCTTGCAGGATTTTAGAGACTTTCCACCCCCACACTTGGACCCCCCCTCACTCACAAAAAAAAAGGAGTCTCTGTGTTATAGCCCACCATGTGCTGTGAAGATTATCTCTTAGTCTAACTCAGGATGGAAGCTTGCCATGCCATCTGCTCTGAGGATGATCAGACTCAGGGATTCATGCCAATGCCTGACCGGCAGTAAATTAAGGTAAAGTGTTTGTGATGAGGAAACCCAGAAACACAAATTACCACACTCTGTATTGCCCAGCATGTTTTTAGCCACACCATTAGTGTGTTCAATGGCTTTGCATATGTAGGTTGTAAGTAAATGGAAAACCGGACCGGGATTAGAGTCTCAGTTAATGGTCCAATTACAGAAGATAATGGTGCCTTGTTTAACTGCTTACTAGGTTGTGGGTATAGATATTTAGTGTTTGTGCGTGCTGTTTAATTGTGTTGAATCTTGATCTAAACTGCCCAGAGTCAGCATACTTTTACTCCACTAAGCATAGATGGCTTTAAACCCTGTTTTGCTGTTTACACACTGAATATTAATCTGTGTTCACCTCAAGCACTTCTTTTTATGTTTGCTAGCTCCAGCTGAATTTGTTTGCGGTTGAGTTCTGTGAGATTCTTGGACCACATCCTTGGGTGTTTCTTAAAAAAAATGCAATGATACATTGAATGTGCTGCTCTTAAGATGACATGTTGAAATCGATGAGGAAATGTAAATATGTGCATTTCGTATATATATATATATATATATATATATACAGTGGGTAAGGAAAGTATTCAGACCCCCTTAAAATTTTCACTCTTTGTTATATTGCAGCCATTTGCTAAAATAATTTAAGTTAATTTTTTTTCCTCATTAATGTACACACAGCACCCCATATTGACAGAAAAACACAGAATCGTTGACATTTTTGCAGATTTATTAAAAAAGAAAAACTGAAATATCACATGGTCCTAAGTATTCAGACCCTTTGCTCAGTATTTAGTAGAAGCACCCTTTTGATCTAATACAGCCATGAGTCTTTTTGGTATATATAAATTCAATTTTTTTTTTATTATATTCAATTATGGCATATATAATATGTATAATGTATAATAAACATCAAATATGGATGCATAAAGATATACTGATTGCAAAATGACTGAAGGAGAAGCATCCAAAGATGTGTTACCACTGTATAATGTATAATAAACATTAAATACGGATGCAGAAAGATATACTGATTGTGGAAGTTTAGAAACTACTCGCCGCTGGAATCTTGTCGTGTTTTGCCCAATTAAGATGCGTTGTGACTGTAGATACCTATATGTAGCCTGAAAGTTCAGTAATATGTCCTTGTATTGAATAAACAAGCACTCCACAGATAAAAGATCTGTAAAACATTATAAATGACAGATATTACTTAGTTCAACCAATAGCTTTGTGGATAAGCAAAACAACTGAACAACTGTAATCTAAGAAATCTTTCAAATTAAAAATGAATGTATGCACCACAAAAACCTAAACCTACCACCCCCATAAAGACTTGTATAAATACATCAAAAATCTTTTAAACCGAGTCAAACCACATCCAGGGATTCACACATCAAAAGTTATTATTTGATTAACAGATAGTATATTTTTGTTAAAAATTAGTCATACACAGTTGGAAAATTGAATTAGCGAGAAGATTTTGAGAATACACCAACGTTCTACATTCACAAGCAAGGTGAAAACAAGTGAATGTCACAAAAATCCTCCAGCTTGTTCATTGAAAATCTCTATTTCCTAAGGGTAACGCAGCAAAGCTGACTACGCTGACTATGTTTAGCACTGGTGGGACCCGAATTAATCCAGCAATTTAAAAGGGGAGGAGAGCCAATCTCTGGGAGGGATGTAACGGCGGACGAGCAGCTTCTGACACCCACAGGCACGCTGTACAGAAAGCATCAGTCCTGAGCACATATGAGCATTACAGCAGCCAGCCTCTCTCTCTCTCTCTCTCTCACTTCTCTGTCCCTTTGACACTGCAGGGGTAAATACTGAATTCAGCAAGCGCTTTGCTCTCCCCCTCATTCTGTTTTCACAGAGCTCTGCACAATGTTCAGATGAGAGCGGGAGAGACAGTGTGTTAGAGAGAGAGGGGGCAAGTTAAAGAGAGCCAAAGAGAGAGTGAGAGGGTGAGCACATTATAGAGAATGATTGAGGAGAAGACCGGAAAGAGAGCATGTGTGTGAGACCGAAGAGTTTATTACGATAGCGACTGGAGGTCTGGATTATGCCGCTTTAATCCTCAAGAGACTTTGTGGGACGTTTGGAAGGTATGTGCTAATTTTTGTATAAACAACCTGTTTTAAAGTGACCACAAACAGAATTTCTTCCAGATTAAATGTAGAGTGGAATCAAACTAGCTGAAAAAAAAAATAATAATTTGCCCGATGAAGAGCTTCTGCAGTTGTGTCATAGTCATGCAGATGTTGTTTCTTACATGGGTACTGAAATGTGAGTAAATCACTCTGGAGTGAGGCACATCCTGTAAAAGACAAGCGTTCATGTAGACACGCGTAATGTGCAAGTGTGTTATTGAGATCTAACTGAAGCATGTGATGGGCAGTTTGCGGCTGTTAAGCAGATGCTGGGGTCAGTTCTTGGTGATGCACTGGTGATAAGTAAAATATTTATCTTAAGTGAGTGCTGTAATGAATAAGAAATTAATTCTTCTGATATTCAAGTCAATATAAGGCTTTCTGTATTTTGTAAAGGGAGAGTTTACTAAAAAATTAAAATTCTGACATAATTTACTCTCCCTCATGTCGTTCCAAACCTGAATGACTTACTTTCTTCTGTGAAAAAAAAAAAAGAAGATATTTTGAAAAATGTTTCAGTGCTTTTTTTGTTCATACAACCAAAACCAATTGGGTCCCCAATGACATTTAATCATTAATCTGTTAATCTGTGTGATTAACATAAGAAAGGAAGTCATACAGGTTTGGAATGGCATGAGGAAGAGTAAATTATTTTTCATTTTGAGGTGAAATATCCCTTTAAGATTTCGCACACATTGCGTATGGTTCAAAGATGTTCTTCATGAATTTTAACATCAGGTATTTTATCTTCAGAGCGACTGGGATGGAAAGCAAATTCGGAATAAAAATGTCAGACAAATACACAATTTACTATCATACTGTCAGTACAGAACCTTGTTTCAGGTATCAAACGAAGAAGTTCACTATAATGACACTGCACATGGGGAGAAATACTCTGCAGACAGACCCTCTGAATAAACTAAATCTGGCTGAAATCTTCAGTCATTTCCTGTAAACTACAGTTAGAATGACAATGTTCTACCCAAGCATCAGTGTATCTGAGTTGCTTCATGCCACTGTATATAACAATGATGGATGAATCTTGAAAATGTTCCCAATGATGGTCTAGACTGTTTTGTGTCTGCTTTTTTGTATTCTTGCATGTATGTGTAATTATCCCATTGTTTGCGTATTAAACACAGTGTAATGTACACATTTGCATTTGACAAAGGAATCCATTCAATATTCATTCGCCACCAAATTAACACACAATAACATTTGTTCTCCATTTCCCAATGGCACAGCTTTCAACATCTCACCTCTGCTGATAATAGTCCACATGGAAAGCCATTGTTCGTGGTCTTAACGTCAGCTGTGTGTGTTCAGACCTTCAAACGCCAGTACATCAGAGTCTAGGTTGTTCTCTTGGGCTTCATCTGGAAGGGCCAACAACTCTGTGAATATGAGATTAGACACAGTGTTTCATTGGATCTAAGACTCAGAGGACAACAGCACAATTAAACACATCTCTTTATTTACCACAGCCTACATTAATGTGGTGGCTAAATACACAATGAAACAAAAGCTGTAGAGCTGGAGAAAAGAGAGATATTTTATATATATATTTTTTTTCTCCTTATAATAGCTTATAATTTACAATATTTTATTTGAATTATTTTAAATGGCATCTTTCATAGACACAAGAATAGATTTGTACATGCAATACATAAATAATTGAATAATTCAATATGTACATTTTCTTTCTTTTAAGTCGTAAAGGGATAGTTCACCCCAGTTTTTAATGACATGATGGTGAGTAAATTTTGTGTGTGTGTGTGTGTGAACACACACACACACACACACACACACTTGTGTTATCAGAACAAGCACTTTATTTAAAAACACACACATACTGACGTGTATGTGGCAGAAATTGATCTGGTGAAACAATAAGCAAAAGCCAAATTTATATAATATTTTGTACTTTTAATTGCAATTTAGTTACCGCAACTACACATGTAGACATCATAGTTTTGTGTGTGTGTTCCTGAATTTGATGACCACATAAAAAATCAGAGATTCAGAATTTAATTTAAACCTGAATATTAAAAATGAAAAAGGCAAATTTGTGATATTGATCTTGTGAACCCCTTTGTACAGACAGTACAGATGTTGAAGTTCCATTGAAGCTTTTTGATGCTCTTTGGATCATCTCAAATCTGTCTAGAAAACATGATCATCAGGTTTCAACTCGTGGTGTTCATGCGGCTCAAATGATGCTGTCAGTAAAGCAAAAGAGGAGAATACCAAATACTTAGACATGATGAAATTCAGGTTATTTTGTATGTATCTGTACACCACATGCCTTCTGTAGCTGTATGAAAGTCACATTATGTGTGAACAGCTTTGAAGTTATTCACTTCATGTAAATTCCCTTTCAAGATTTAGATTAAGAAGGACAACATATAGGTCTACACATCTTTGTGTACAGCAACACAGAGGGGGAAAAATGCTTTCATCTACTACAAAACAATAAATAAACAAACAAAAAATACTGTATAGAATCACATAAATGATTATCCAAACACTGCAGCAGCTAGAAGCTCAGTTAAATTAAAATAATTGTTATAATAATTGTATAATTGAGTGTGGGTGCTGAAAATCATTCAGCCTTGAGGAGGAAAACATACACTCTTTTGGGCAGCACATGATATCAGAGAGAAAAAATAAAGAGCAGTGAGAAGCATTTTTTATGGGAAACGTAGTATTTCCAGTGTGTGTGTGTGTGTGTGTGTATATATATTTTTATTTATTTATATTGTGATATTCACAAAAACATTTCTAAATAGGATGGCCGTTATGAATAGATGACAGGCACAATTAAAGGGGTCATATGATGCGAGTGTTACAAGCTCTTGGTGCATAAAGAAGATCTGTAAAGTTGCAAAGACTAAAGTCTCAAATCCAAAGAGATATTCTTTATAATAGTTAAGAGTCAACAACGCCCTCCTAAAATTTCTCATTCTAACACGCCCCCACG
>NW_015557203.1:27628-27951 GCF_001515605.1 Sinocyclocheilus anshuiensis | reverse complement strand
TATCCGCTTTTTCATGCCTGTAGCTGATCCGTGCTGGTCGCTGAGGAAACACATTAACTTCGCACTGTGGATCGCCGGATTGGCTTTCACCGTGGACGAAGCGGAGTCCAGTCCGGGGTCATCATCACATGTGGTTGCCACAAGCCCGCCGGCCCCTCCTTCGTCGAATCCTCCAGCCGCACCATTCTCAAGCCCGCCAGCCGTTCCTCACTCTAGCCCGCCGGTCGCCGCTCACTCTAGCCCGCTGTTTGTGACGCCGTGTGCTTCGTTGTGAAAGCGAAACTACTTTGTTTGGCCTTCCAAAAGAGGACACAACTAAAAAT
>NW_015557203.1:27226-27594 GCF_001515605.1 Sinocyclocheilus anshuiensis | reverse complement strand
ATGTTTTTTTTATATTTAAAGAATTTGCCACTGACGATTCAAACGCGAGTTTTGAGCAGTTTAGAGTAGCGCTTGTTGTTTGTTGTTTCTCCGATCACAAATGCAGACATGGTTTTATGTTTAAGCAGCACTATACGCAACGCAATGCATAAAAA
This sequence comes from Sinocyclocheilus anshuiensis, assembly GCF_001515605.1. Taxonomy (NCBI): domain Eukaryota; kingdom Metazoa; phylum Chordata; class Actinopteri; order Cypriniformes; family Cyprinidae; genus Sinocyclocheilus; species Sinocyclocheilus anshuiensis. Next base: position 27,439 of record NW_015557203.1, on the reverse strand, counting down.
GACAGTATAAGTCATTATAATCAGTAATTATGTCCCCACTGGATGCAACAAATGCCTCATTTGTAATGGGTTTTATTGTTTTTGTCTTGTTGCGCTGAGACACAGGGCATCACAGTATGTTAAGGGGCGTAACATTTCCGTCACAAGCTTGAGGTATTCAGCCAATCACAACGCACTGGATAGCTGGCCAATCAGAGCACACCTCGCTTTTTC
>NW_015557203.1:24732-27174 GCF_001515605.1 Sinocyclocheilus anshuiensis | reverse complement strand
CACATTGCATTACACCAAATACACAACATAATGTTCTTTTTAGCAGCATCATATGACCCCTTTAAGCAAGTTTGGTCAAAACTCTATTTTGTAATAAATCACACCTCATCAGACCATTCACTAATTAATCATGCTAATATAATGTCATGTGTGACATACATAAGACTATGTTTTTGTGCTTTATATATATATATATATATACACACACACACACACACACACACACCACTCAAAACGTTTGGAATAATTAAACATTTATGTTTTTAAAAGTTAAAGTCTCTTATACTCACCAAAGCTGCATTTATCTGAACATTAAAAAAAATACAGTAAAAATAGTAATATCGTGAAAATGTATTACAGTCTAAAATAGCACACTCTTTCAGAAATCATTCTAATAATTTTGAATTGTAGTGTATCATAATTTCCACAAATATATGAAGCAGCAAAAACGTCTCTAGGTTACGTATGTAACCATGGTTCCCCGAGGGAACGAGACGCTGTGTCGAGATCGCTTTGGGAACGCCCCTGCGTGACCGCGTTCTGAAGCACGTGTCAAATCAGCCCAATGGAGTAGCGAGACATCACGAGCGGGGTGACGTAAGAACCAGAAAGTATAAAAGCGCATCCAGCAGAGCGCAAACCAGCTTCTGCTCTTCAGTAGTGCTCTGTGTATGTGTCTGTCTATTTACTGTTGTCTGTCCGCACAAGCATATATAAAAAACAATCATGAAAAAGTCTATGGCGAGCAAACGGCATTACAAACGCTGCTGATTTGACACGTGCTTCAGAACGCGGTCACGCAGGGGCATTCCCAAAGCGATCTCGACGCAGCTCGAGTTCCTGAAGGGGAACTGGTTGTCAGCATTGATAACAATAAGAAATGTTACTTGAGCACCAAATCAGCATATTAAAATGATTTCTGAAGGATAATGTGACATAAGAGTAATTGAGTGATGGTAATGTCTGCTGAAAATTCAGATTTGCCATCACAGGAATCACTTTTCTCATTCTTAAGATGGGCAAATGTTAATGCATCCTCTAAATATGACGACCATTCATGCAAGAAATGGAGCAGTAGAGCATAAGAGAGCAGACGTACATACAGTAATATTAGCAAAGAAACACAGAGTTCAGAAACCCATGTGCTCAAAAGTCACGAAATGCACAACTTGCATGCAGACCCACGCATCTATTTTCAAAATGCCCTGAGGATCAAAAGACTTGGCCCTGTGAAGTACACTTCTAGGTTTTGCTGGGTTAACATGTTGTTTCTGCCATGCCCTCTTGTTGAGCACAAATGAAAAATGGATTTGAATGTTTTCTCTTAGGGGCTACAGTTGGCCGAGGGCATACATGAGTAAGGTTGCCAACCGTTCTGTATAATTTTGCCAGATCAGTTTGGGCGAATGCAAACAACGCAATTATTGATCATGAGCCCAACATCCAGCAAGGCAGGAAAACATGCAATCTACCTGAGAGAAGATGTCTTTCACTATTGTAAGTTAATGTTGTTAAAAAGAGAAGGAAAAAGGCACATTTTAAAATGTTTAAGTTAGTGTATTCTTAAACTTAGACCTCATTATTGAAGCACAAATTCAAGCACTAAAAGCAGCCCACACTCTGAGTCTCTAAGTTATCTTTAATTAAAAAAATATGCATTATGGTTGCATGGTAATTGAGTATGTTTTTTTTTTTATACTTTATTGAGTGACCTTTCAGACTTTCAGTTGTTATGCTTTCAAATGTAATGCCATAGCCATGTATGCAGCAAAATATTTTAGTGTTACTTTATTCTGTACCTTATTTTCCTATAAAGAATCACAGTTGTCCCCTATTTTCCTTTCCTAAAGTTGGCAACCCTATACATGAGGCACCTTATCCAATTTCAGTGATGGTGTCAGGGCAGAAGGATTTAATAAATCCACAATATGATAAAGAAAAGTAAAAACACCAGCAATCAGTTTCAGTCTTGAAACTGAAACAAAACAGCTCAGATCAACAAAGAGGTCTTTATATGTACTTTGACATGTATAGTGGGTAAAGGCGTCACTGTACCTTTACACAAACACAAAACTGAAGCGCCCAACAGACCACTGCGGTCACGCCATCTTGCGCTTCAGAGAAGCTCTGTCATGCCATCTACGCTTAAAAATACATTGCATGTCTACATGGTATAGTAAAGAATGAAACCGTTAAGCAACATGAAAATCACCACAGTGGTTCTTGGGGACATGTAGAACAAGAATATGGTGGAGTTTGCAGAAAACAATTTGATTTTATCTTTTTTATGAATTTTAAATATATGTCTGTATAGCGAGGTAAATAGCATTGGTCAAGACTTTGGCATCCAATTATTAAAGAATGAATCAATTAAGCAACATGAAAATCACCACAGTGGTACTTGGGGACATGTAGAACAAGAATTGGGTGTATATATATATA
>NW_015557203.1:24501-24722 GCF_001515605.1 Sinocyclocheilus anshuiensis | reverse complement strand
GCGGACCTGACTTACATTTCACTGCTGGTCATATATTCCCTATATAACCATGTATGTGACATAAAAATCTTGAATCTTGAATCTTTAATTTAATAGCATTAGAGCTGCTCCATTGCAGCGGCTTCGTACTGTAATCACGCCCTTTGCTGTAATAATGCAGGGAACCACTCGCTATAAATCTCCTAACTGTGATATTTTCAGAAATAGAAGTCGCGTTTTTT
>NW_015557203.1:24001-24259 GCF_001515605.1 Sinocyclocheilus anshuiensis | reverse complement strand
TTTCATCTGAAACGTGCTGCGATTTATATTCCAAAGCCACTCATATAATGCAGAAACACTCAAGCAAGCAACCCGTGCAGGTATTTGTACTGGTGCAGAATAGTACATCCTAGTGCATTTCACACAGGCTGCTAGATTCACTTTTGCCAGAAAGTCGTGTATGCCTAATGTTGAAAATAAATGATGTTTACAGTGAATGTCCCTATAAATGGTCTTATTTTTACAATTTAGTTTTAATCCAAATGATGCGTACGTGAG
>NW_015557203.1:17591-21791 GCF_001515605.1 Sinocyclocheilus anshuiensis | reverse complement strand
CGACAAGCTCGCGCATCTGCGCCGCCGCGCGCTCAATCCACTCAGCGTGCTTTGTTTATCAGCTCTCGCACATCAGCTATACAGGCGTTAATACTGAAAGTTTAACGTTATATTCGTTGCATACATATACTTCGTAATAGACATCCTTAACTCCATTCTGCTGTCTGTTGTTCTGTTGTCGGTGTTTCTTTGTCTGAATATGGCACTTATCACATGCTGTGTGATATCGGCGTTTGGTATCGGGGCATTTTAACGAGTACGAGTACGAGTACGGGAGCTCAGTATCGGGCATCCCTAATATATATATATATATATATATATTATTATGTTTTTATTTTTTTTGTGTGTCTCCGATGTCTACTGAATGAGAACCAGAAGTATGCAAAAGGTGATGAGGTTTTTTGTGTCAGTTGGTTAGAAATGTAGATGGACACTTGAATCTACCAATTAGGTGTCCACACCTTTAGCCTACCATGCAAAGCTATGTAGACGCGCAATGTATTTTTAAGCGTAGGTGGCATGACGGATGGCTTGACCTTAGTAACAGACCAAGCTAGATGCCATATTTAATATGATGGATTCAATATATTGTTCAGTCGAGGTACCTTATCTAATATTTACAGCCCATGTTTTCTGTTTGTTTGTTTACTGGAAATGTGCAGAAACACATTTTAGATATTTCTCCGACTGAACAGTCGATACATAACAGTACAAAATACTGACTCTTATGTGTCCCTCAAAACCTTATTTCCGCTTGTGTCAAATGCAATATGCTGTCTACCCTGATTAATGTCTGTTATTCTTGAGTTAGTTTAACAGATGGTAAACTAACAGATGCACTGAAGAGGACTTGCTCCACGTGGTCATCGGACATTCTGCTTCGACATAGTGTCCATTATTTAATTAATTTCAAAGGTCCTTATAGAACAAGAAGATAACCCAAAACCACAAAGACAATGACCGAGCAAATAAATATATTAAACATTAGGATTAAAAAAGGCAAATTATTTCCATGTTTTTTGCCACAAAATTACGTTGTAGTTTAACATTTAAAAAGTTAGTTTACCATTTACAAAGTATTCTCCTGTCTTGTAAATAAGAAATTGCACAACGATGCTGTGTTGATATTCAAACCAATACGATTTGCTTTTTACAACAGTTCAATAAACAAGAAATGACATTTCTAGAGCTGCTAGATCCTTTGTTCCATTTAGTTTCCTTAACCTTAACAAAAATAGTTCCAAATAAAGTCCAATCAAATTACTGCATTGTGTATCAAAGCAGCACAGCATAGTGGCAGTTGTGTCCAATTCACCAGCTTGATACACTATTCTATGCCACTTTAGTATAAATAGTGTGAGTTGTGTGTTCACACTGATAATTCCAAAAGAAAATGTGCTGTCAGACTCTGATTTTATGACAAAATAACCTTTTAATGTTCATACACAGACAGGGGTATATAATGCATATTAGGCCTGTAAGTGCAAGTATAGTGCATCATTTGGCACAAAACTTGTGTTTCGTTCAGTTCAGAATCAAAAAATATACAGATTTATTATTTCCTGAATGAATCAGTGTGTTAAACAAATCAGTTGGGTGATGATTCAAGAGTGTCAGAGTCGTTCTAGAATAAACTGTTTTGAGCGGTCGGTTGAGTGAATGAACGAATCCGTCGAATGAATGGACTACAGGTGTATTGTAACCTGCACAATGAGTCTGTATAGTCATACACACTCATCCAGTGCTTAAATTCAAATGCTAACACAGGCTATCCTCTCTCTATAGTGCAGCCTAATCCATGTGTCTAAACTTGATAGGCTTTCAATTGGATGAGCTTTACGGAGCTAACATGATTGGTAATTGGAATAACTTTTAATCACAGGGGAACTCTCAACTTTACATTGTTGAATGAAGTTTTAAGATTTAATTATATGATTTGCCTAATTTGCATATTGTTTTCTGCTCTGAATAACACAGACATACTGCTCTTAGGTTTGTAACACAGTACTGCGAACATATTTAAGAGTATCAATTCATGTAATTTACCACTTTCAGTGGTGATATAAAAGTGGGTGTTTCCTTCTTCTGAGACATCACTTGGTTGTGTGTCTCTACTCTGGTTGTGAGTTCTCAGCCTCTGCTTAACAGCCCTCTCTTTCTAACATGATATGACAGTGTAACTTCAGTGAATCTGCTGGGTGATGCATGCTAGAAAGTCTCATGTTTATTCAGCAACAGACCCAGAGAGTAAAGTTCACTCACATCACCTTACATCACGTCAGCCTGAATACACCAGTTAATTCATTTAACTGGCAGTAAACGTTCATAGTCAACAAGCAAAAAAAAAGAAAAGTGCAAAATAATGAGGGCATAGTTTTAATGTGTGATGACCTTTGGACAGACACTGAAAGTGCTCTTTCTGGTCACACTGCACTTGAGGTATTTGGGCTTGTTAAGTGTTGAGACAATTGCTGAGCTTTCTCCATGGGGAATAATAATATCGCTACAGAGACACAATGTCCTGCCAACCACATCTCACTACTATGGAACACAAGAGGTTTCCAGGGGTTCGTATTGCAATCATTTGCTCTGCTTGGTGGTCTGTCTGGCAGTTGATGTTGCACTAGCTCATACCATTTGTTGTCCTGTCCTCTTTATCTACATGGATTTTTTTGCATGTTGCAGCATAATCTCACTTCTAACTAAAACATACTTCATGCCCCATGCTGTCATTTTCGTGCATGTTGTAGAAATATTAAACCAATATATTGCAGTAAGTTGGGGCACAGTATGTACTATATCAGGTATGACATAAGGTTTAGAGAGGGCGGGAGGAAATTAGTCCTGTGAGAATGTGGGAAAATATTGTTTTATTTCGTCCTTCCCTTTCCAGCGTTGTGAAATCACTGCAGTGTGCTTTTGACTGTGTCCTACTGATCTGAATTTGGCAAACTAATCATTATATTTACAGTTCAAATATTGCTTTACTAATATAAAGGAGAGTCTATTCAATTAATTTATTTAATGAACATATGACTTATTATCAGTGTTGGGGAGTAACTAGTTACATGTAACGGCGTTACTTAATTTAATTACAAAATAAATGTAACTGTAATCAGTTACAGTTACTAAGAAAAAATGTGTAATTTAATTACAGTTACTTATGAAAATGTTAACAATTACAAAGGGGGTTACATTTGAATATTTACACGCGTCCATATTCAGATTTAATTGATTTATTTCCCAAATTGCACTGACTATAAAATATGAGACATATGGCCGCGATGCGGAAAACACGGAGTGGTTTGTAGAATCCAGTCATAAAAACGGAACTCCTATTACGCGGAATGTCAAGGAATATGCCACATTTTGGACGAATAAATCAAAAGTAGGTCAGTACACTTGAATCAAAACGCAATATGGACTATAGTGTCTGTGAATATTAAGCCGCAAAAAGACAAATGAATTCTGCACGTTCTGCTTGTCTCTGTGGAAATCAGGCGCGGACTGGCCATCAGCAGCCGATTTGGCCCGCTGCTTTTTTTATATATATATGTGATTATTATTATTATTATTATTATTATTATTACATAATTGCCTGCCGAATGTATTAAAGCGATTATTGAATCGGTTAGATGTGACTGGCAATGCTTCGGCTCGCGCGCGCTCCGCCAAAGGGTTTCGATCAGAGTAAACAATGTGAGAGAAAGAGAATGGAGTGGACTGTGGAAGCGCACAAGTGGAGCAGAGAAGCAAAACTACAGTTCAGGATTTCAAGTGCAGGTCAGATTCATCTGTAAATATGCTATTGTTGTTTTGTCTTTGTAGTTAAGCAGTAGCAGCCCATTGCTAAATAGTCATCTCTCAAAATACTGTATACTAGCCTAAAGGACATCATTATCTATTGTAAAGTTACAATAGTAATTTAGCAGACAAATAATCGTTTTATAATATATAAATATACAGTATATTTTATAATAGATTTAGGGGGAGCTAGGGCAGACAACAACACAACCCTTACGAAAATTAACAATGATTTTACTATAAATCCAAAGACAATGGACCATGGTAACCACAGATTAACCATGTTTTTTGTTACACTAACCATAGTTTAACCATGGAATGTGTAGTAAAAATAAATACAAATGGTAATCCATTTGCTAAAAAAAACAAATAATAATAAAAAAAAAAACATGGTTA
>NW_015557203.1:14084-15365 GCF_001515605.1 Sinocyclocheilus anshuiensis | reverse complement strand
GAATGTGAGCATTTGCCCACTCAAGTCGGTTAAGACGACGAACTGCAGTCGAGCTTCCCTGAGACGGTTTCTGACAGTTTGTGCAGAAATTCTTTGGTTATGCAAACCGATTGTTGCAGCAGCTGTCCGGGTGGCTGGTCTCAGACGATCTTGGAGGTGAAGATGCTGGATGTGGAGGTCCTGGGCTGGTGTGGTTACACGTGGTCTGCGGTTGTGAGGCCGGTTGGATGTACTGCCAAATTCTCTGAAACGCCTTTGGAGACGGCTTATGGTAGAGAAATTAACATTCAATTCGCGGGCAACAGCTCTGGTGGATATTCCTGCAGTCAGCATGCCAATTGCACGCTCCCTCAAAACTTGCGACATCTGTGGCATTGTGCTGTGTGATAAAACTGCACATTTTAGAGTGGCCTTTTATTGTGGCCAGCCTAAGGCACACCTGTGCAATAATTATGCTGTCTAATCAGCATCTTGATATGCCACACCTGTGAGGTGGATGGATTATCTCAGCAAAGGAGAAGTGCTCACTAACACAGATTTAGACAGATTTGTGAACAATATTTGAGAGAAATAGGCCTTTTGTGTACATAGAAAAAGTCTTAGATCTTTGAGTTCAGCTCATGAAAAATGGGGGCAAAAACAAAAGTGTCGCGTTTATAATTTTGTTCAGTGTATGTAACTAGATAATATTTAGCATATGTACATTCATAATAATGCCAGAGGATGATTCCCCATTTAAGTAATATTGATTTTATACAACAGCTGAATAATCAAGAACTTTATATTGAGAAAATAAAATTTTAGTCAATATTGTCACAGCAGAACCAATCATTGCTCCGAGCAACACAGCAGTGGAATTCTAAATGAATCAGTGTTTTGAATGAATCAGATGAGCAAATGATTAAATGACTCACTCATAATGATATTAATGTCTTTTGGCCCTAAATGAATTCACGTTTTTGAAAGAAGTGGTTGAGGTGATGGTTTAAAGATTTACATAAAGACAGTTGCTGTGTTCAAAACGTCTCTAGGTTACATATGTAACCATGGTTCCCCGAGGGAACGAGACGCTGCGTCGAAGTCGCTTTGGGAACGCCCTTGCGTGACCGCGTTCTGAAGCACGTGTCAAATCAGTCCAATGGAGTAGCGAAACGTCACGAGCGGGGTGACATAAGCACCAGAAAGTATAAAAGCGCATCCGGCAGAGCGCAAACCAGCTTCGATGAAGTAGCGCCTGGAGGGATGCAGGGAGTATGGCAAAGAGACGCAGCGTCTCGTTCC
>NW_015557203.1:13404-13911 GCF_001515605.1 Sinocyclocheilus anshuiensis | reverse complement strand
TTGGGCTGCTCCCGCTCAGCAGCCCCACCCCTGAGCAGGTTAGCCTGGTATGCTTGTAACACCGCCATGGTGTGCAAACATGTGCCAGCCTGACCTGCCGCCGTATAAGCTTTCCCAACCAGACTCGATGTCAGCCTAAAGGGCCTGGTGGGAAGCTTCGGGGCCTTCAGGGACAATGCAGAGGATGGGTTAGAGATAGCTCGCAAGCGTCTGCTCCACCACTGGCATCGCCCCATATCCCTTATCATTCAGCCCCACAATGTTCTTTTTTAATAATTCGAGACTGTGGGGCTGTAAATACGGGATGAGTACGTTTTCTCCCCAGCATGGAGATCGGGGAAACGGAAGGCGCCCGTCGTGAAGGCTGTGATCTGGATTCAGAAAACGCTTGTCTAATTATTTTTAGGACGAGCGTCCTGTTTCTAGGCTGACCAAACTATATTTTATTTTGGCGAATGCACGAAACACACCCCATAATCACGAATCACACCTCATACGCGAGGGACT
>NW_015557203.1:5154-13391 GCF_001515605.1 Sinocyclocheilus anshuiensis | reverse complement strand
ACTGATTTGACACGTGCTTCAGAACGCGGTCACGCAAGGGCATTCCCAAAGCGACTTCGACGCAGCTCGAGTTCCTGAAGGGGAATTGCATATAGCATAATATATAGTATTTATATTGTAGGCTTATCTAAATATTCCAGAAATGGTAAGCCTAATATGGTAGTATGCTATTCCCAAATGTAACTAGTCACTTGTTTAAATCCTAAATGAATCAGTGTTTGAGGGAATGTTTGAATGACTCATTTGTCAGTCATTTCATTTATGTATAAATTCAATGTTTTTGAATTAATCTCTAGAGCAACTAATTGGCTTGTAAAGAGGTTTACTTGTCGCTGTCTACTAGTGTAATGTAACTACTAGTGTAATAACCTGCAGAAAGAGCAAGTAAAAACCAGCATTTAATTGTGGCTTTATTTTAAGCGTGTGGTGGTAGAAGTGTTGTATCATTTCCCATAACCCTTATACAAGATTTATACTGTATGTACACCAGTGATTTATATATATATTCTGTCTCACATGTGTCTTGTGTACCTTATTTTTGTGAATTATTATATTGTGTATTTATATTACAGCAATAAATAAGCTTTGTTACTTGTACTCCAGCCTCTTATCGATTCACTGATTTTAACACATTCACCCAGTCACTTTAGAACCAGTTGGGAATATTCTATATTGTTTAAAGAAGATTGTCAAAGTCTTTGCCTAACATGGCTTCATTACTTACCTCCAGTCATAATATTATATTAATTAACATAAAATATTTCCATCTGATACACAGTCAAAATGTTAAAGCTTTTGGTTGATATACCACCATAATTCTCATAACAATTGGTACAACAGTGATGGATAGTCCTCTTGAACATAATTGTTCAGGTTCTCTCCATTTAGAGGGTAATTAAGAGGAAAGTTGTCTGATTTGTGACCCTATGCATCTGGACTGGCTTTTGCTTCCTGTGACATACCACCTTTGTTGCTAGGTCAGAAACAACCCTCTTATTCAATTGGGACCACCTCATTTTCAAGACTAATTAACTGAAAACGAGCACAGAGTTGCACATCCACCACTCCCCTGGTGGTCTGCCAACAGTTGTTCAACTCTTGCCAAACTGCCTCGTTCTTGCAGTCTTTTTTACATGCTTGTTTCTCAAACCTCCCAGTGCTAAATGTGCTAAACGAACTTGAGTTAGCTCAGTATTTGTAAAGCCCTTCAAGTGAGATTACATTATAGCTGAACAGACAAAGATTTACTTTGCAAAGATGAAAACATAACAGACAGCGTGGTTGTCTTCTGCTTTCATTGCATGCCAACATGATACACAGACACCTCTGCAAATCCTCATAATCTCATTGATTTTTAAGTGCCATTACTTCTTTTCTCCTGCAGGTGGTTCACTAACATTTTAAGCACCCCAGGAATTCCATGGATGTTAGTTGTTCCGTGTCGCCGAGGCTTTGTGGAGTTCTTCATACTGGATTCATTGCTCCTTTGCCGTCACCATAAAAGTCACCTGTGTCCATCTTTGCACCTAAAGGTTGTTCCAATGCTCATGGGGAACTGCCTGCTGCTGTTCCTCTGGTGCCTCTTAGACAAAAGTTTCGTTTCTCCCCTCCACTCTTCATCCCAGAGCAGGATGGGGAAGGAGCAGTACAGGAACATGATGGCACATAGGAAACACGGCATGATGGGAGTTCACAGAGTCAAGAGAGGATGGGTGTGGAACCAGTTCTTTGTTCTGGAGGAATACATGGGATCTGATCCGCAGTATGTTGGAAAGGTAAGATGATATTGATTCTCAGAGCTGATGTTTAGGGTCAAAGGTATTGAGAATAGATTGGGAACAAAACTGTGGGTGTATGCAACGGCTTGAACTAGAGCTTGTAGTTATTCTTTCATCTTCCCTTCTTTGTTCATGACAAGCTCTGAGTTGCTTAAAACTAAATATTCTACGTACCACACAACATGGTTCATGAGTTGAGCAACCAGATGTTGCAATGGAGACTGCAAGAAGTGGTTACATATAACAAGATAAAAATATAATAATGAAGAATTTTTTGTTGCAGTGCATTGGAATGCAACTTTTGTATATTCATACATAAATACATATATATATTTTTGTACATTCAGATGTACACTAAATGCACAGATGTTGATTGCCATGGATTTGCAAGAGCAGCAAAGAATGTGAGATGCTCTCCAAAGGTAATTTGTGCAACTTTCATAGGAATTAACTGAAAATGTTCGCTCTGCTCTGCGCCAGTGGACACACACCATTAGCCACCATTTCATTCCTGTGTGTAATGCAGCTCACCTTCACCAAACGTGTCAAGGGTTGATTTTTCTTGCATGGGTCTGTTTTTAAAGTGTCTTGACTGTCGTACAGTCTGACATTAATGAAAGCTGAGATCCTACAGTGTGACATGAGGATCATGTTCATACAATCTGTCAAGCAACAATTGAAAAGGACTATTATAAATTGCACAGTGTGCGCCCAGCTTTAGTTTGACTTTGGAAAACTGACTTTGCACAAACCAAACAAAATGACATCTGACGTCAGTGGACTCACACCATCATCTTTCTGTCTGTGGGACATGTTCTGATCCACCAAAACTGTTACATGTCAAACATAAAAATGTGGATGTTATAGCCTGAAACCATTAAAATTAGCATTCACAGGAAAGGAAGAAGGTTAAAAGGGTTCAATATTGTATCCCAGGCTGAAAATTCAATATCAAGGTCCTCTACAAAGGAAGTTTGGATTGAGCACCTTAAGCTTAAATGGGATCAGGGCTAAATTAAATAGTTTGCAGTCAATGCCAGTGCAATCAGTGTGGCCTAACAGGGGCTTGTCACGGGCATGTTTTCAACCACATGCCACATCTACACATTGAAAAACAATTCAGTCTTTTTCTCTCAAGATCAGTCAAATAACATTGTAGAGCCTTGCCTGTAACCTCTGATTTATGTAACCCCAAGAACAGCAGTAGCAAGAGCTAATAAAGCTTTAATTACAAACGAATATGTTAGCCTGTTACTATAAATAGGGTTTGTTGACTATAACCTCCTTTATCTCAGGTCACTGGAAAAATTAGGCTTACAGGCTACTTATGAATTGCATGGATGATGCTCATGTTGGCATCAAATGAGCAAGCTGCTTTTAAAGAGTAGTTGTTAACTGTTGTTGACATTTTATCATCACTGTTATTTTATCATTTTACATTTACTAAAAATGTAGGTCCATATAATAAGGTGGGATGAATTTGCATATTCACACTGATGAACTAGCCATATGGCAGTGCAGTGTTGGGAAAGCTACTTTCAAACTGTAGCTTGTAGCTTAAAGGGGTCATATGATGTTGCTAAAAAGAACATTATTTTGTGTATTTGGTGTAATGAAATGTGTTTATGCAGTTTAAGGTTCAAAAAACACATTATTTTCCAAATACTGTACATTATTGTTTCTCCTCTATGCCCCGCCTTTCTGAAACGTGTAACTTTTTACAAAGCTCATCGGTCTGAAAAGCGAGGTGTACTCTGATTGGCCAGCTATCCAGTGCGTTGTGATTGGCTGAATACCTCAAGCGTGTGACGGAAATGTTACGCCCCTTACCATATTGTGATGCCCTGTCCGGCCAGAGCAACGAGACAAAAACATTAAAACCCATTATAAACGAGGCATTTGTTGCATCCAGTGTGCATTTGTTGCATCTTTTTACGCGTTGCATCGTGCTGCGTAAACATAAAGCCATGTCTGCATTTGTGATTGGAGAAATGACAAACAACAAGTGCTACTCTCTACTGCTCAAAAACTCACGTTTGAATCGTCAGTGGCAAATTCTTTAAATATAAAAAATGTACTTACAATCTGTGAGTCAGAACAGCCGGCATTGTAGTCTACTCTACCAGGATCAGGAAACAGTCCTCCATAAAATGCGCTGGACACATCTGAATATTTGGGTTGAACTGTTCTGGAACAGTGTTGTAAATACAACTTAACCACTGATTTCTAGTCATGTCCTCTTTTGGAAGACCAAACAAAGTAGTTTCGCTTTCACAACGAAACACACGGTGGGCTAGAGTGAGCGGAGGCCGGAGGCCTAGAGTAAGCGGAGAGGGCGGCGGGCTAGAGTGAGCAGAGGCCAGCTTGAGTGAGCGGCGGCGGGCGGGCTTGAGAACGGCGCGGACGCCGGATTCGACGGAGGAGCGTCCGGCAGGCTTGCGGCAACCACATGTCACGACCCCAGGCTGGACTCCGCTTCGTCCACGGTGAAAGCCGATCCGGCGATCCACAGCGTGAAGTTGATGTATTTCCTCAGCGACCAGCACAAATCAGCTCCAGGCATGACGATGTGGATATCGTCCTCTTTTGGAAGGCCAAACACAGTAGTTTCGCTTTCACAACGAAACACACAGCGCCTTCACGACATGACGGCGGCGGCAACAACAATACTATAGTGAGAATTAAAAGTTACGCCTTATTTCTCGTTTTAGGTAGGCGTGGTTAACTCTTAACTTTTATAAAGAATATGTCTTTGGATTTGAGAATTTAGTCTTTGCAACTTTACAGATCTTCTTTATGCACCAAGAGCTTGTAACACTCCAAAGAGAAAGGACAAATTTAAATTGCATCATATGACCCCTTTAAAAATAAGTTAGCTTATCTAAACTAAGGTACTATCTCAGACAACTATTGAATATATGAAACTGTTCAACAGAATAGTATAAAAATATTTAACAGATTATTTAATCAGCATAACCAGAAGCTAAAGTTTAAAGTATTATATTATAAACTACAATGAAAGAGTAAAGAAAATGGTATTTATAGTATAATATGTATCATATATAAATCATCTGTCACTGCTTTATATGTGGGGCCTACTGTATATAGGCCTATGCTCTGACGGATTCAATTATTTCATTCAGTGAAGGATTTGTCATACTGATTCAAATGGTAAGTCCTGAAATTGTGAGATTTTTATGTTGTTGTTGTTAAATGTGTGTTTGAATGTGTTAAAGCAATCTGCTCAAAAGAGTAATTTGTTTGTGAATCGGACTATATGGGTTCACGAAAAAGAAACAAAACCAGACAAAGTCAGTGGTAACGTTGTATATGTGCGAGAACAGTTTCAAAGAAAAGTCCTTTGGATTCACATGCAATTTGGACTGCAAACTCAGGTAAACTACCTTTTTTTTTTTTTTTTTGCAGTGTGGCCGTATATTCCATAGCACCACTGCTGAAAAGCAATGTGTGATATATTGATTTTAAGAATTTAGGTTGTTAAAATTAATATTGCAGTTCATCTGAAATTCAATATGTTCAGTCAGTTGTTGTTAATATAATTTATTTTAGATTTACAACCCCATTTATTTTGGCACAAAACAATGAGAATGTCAATTAGAGTGAGAGTATACTTCAGCAGATACATAAGCATTCTAATCAACATGTTGTGATGATCAGCAGATTTTTTACTAAATATTTTCTTTAAAAAGGACATACAATTCTGTCAAATGTGAATATGCATTTAAAAAAATCATTAAATGTAATTAATCGCATGAACTAATTTACATTAAATGTATGAATGAAAGAATATAAGAGATCATTTGATTATTGCCTCAGCTTACTTGACCGTAAAGCAAAATTAGATTAGTGTAAAACTGTTGTGCTGCTGAAAAATGTAGATAAATTAGTAGTGCAGTTAATTTAGTAGCGTTAGATATTTTCCAGCTTACAGTTACTGTGTTTTGTCTGACACTCTGCACACTTAAGATAGTGGGTCCCAGTGCATTTTCATTAGATCATAACACTTTGAACTTTGCCATTGTGGCTTCACACCTGCCATATCTGTAATGATTAGTTGGGGGAGACTGTGATCAGAGGTGGCATCATGCAGGGGCATGTCTACGTGGTGGCCAGGGGTGGCACCGGCCCCCCCATAACACCTTCCATCGTGTAATGTTTGAGCTGCCACCACAATTAAAGTGGCATTGCGCATGAAATATTACATAAAAGTTACATGACAGGAAAACCCTAATTAGAGCAAGCAAGAAAAACACTGGAATGGGGAAAGTAGTATAGTTATTTCACTGTGTGCTTTGCACTTACAATGTGCATTCCACATTATAGGCTACTCTCAATTCAGTTATATCTTGTTTAAAAATTAATGGGTCAGTTTGAATAAATGTCAGTTTGACTATCCATAAACTGCAACAATATTTGAAGTTTGAGATTGTCAGGTGCTCGGTTAAACATTCGGTCCTTTCTCACTAGAAAAACTAGAAAAATACTGTATCGTATAACTTTGAGTGATAATTGGTGAAGCAGTCTGAACAAATATATAATGTTACATATATAATGTTTCAGTGGTTGTCACAAGAAAGCCTTTAACTGGATTCTAATTTTAACATTTTGCGGAGTTAATACAAGTATTATTGCAGATACAACAATTAGACCCAAGCAGATTAGGAATCGTCCTCTGAAATACAAATTGTGATTCAAACTAACCATTTTAATTTCTAACAGTCAGAGAATTTCTCTCATTTTCTTTAATGCTGACAAAAGTAGCCAATATCTCTGCAAGTTTTATTTTTGTCTTTATTTTTCCATGTGAAGCAAGTTACACTTTCTTGTTTGCCCTTTGCAGTGAGGCTATATTACCCCACTGTCACATTTTCTTTCCTAACTTGACCTTTTCAGTAGAAAATAACTCTTATTGTGAGCTTTGCCTTTTTTTTCTTGGTATTTACTGTCAACGCTCAGCATCCTCCTTACCTCTGAACATTTTACCTCTAACATTTTGTGAGACCATGCACTTACATCCATCTGCGGTTACCAATTTAGGATAGTGTTTTTTTAATTTACTGGCTTCACTGACATTCATAAAGGTTTAGTGATATAAATAACAAACCTGACACAGATTAGCTCTATCAAGGCTGGGTTGTAGCTCATGGATTATCTGCTATCTGACAGGATTTAGCAGTACAGAGTTCCTCCTCCGTTTGAATATCAGTGATTTTTCCGCCCTTTCAGACTATTAATTCCAGGACTTAAAACTTAATCCTTCCTTTACAGTCAAACTCAGCTTCACCCCAGCTGAAAAAATTGGTATTTCCTTACGCTTCCTCTGAGTTGAAAAGATAACAGTTTCCTGCAACACTCTATAATTGTAAAGTCCTTATGTTTTGTAATATTTTATTTAGCAGTTATCTTTTCTGAAAAAGAGAATTCCATAAAACCTTCAGTAAAGCCATTATATTTTCAGTTGAAGAATATCTGTCCTGTAAATAAATTAATGTTGTTGAGCCGCTAACAGAAAATAAATAACTGAGGGTTATCCACATCAATCCTCTTTGGACATCCTCAAACTGTATGGGTAATAATATGCCACCCACACTGTTAGCCAACATGTAGTCACATGATCAGAGACTGAAATAATGTAGGATTGGTTTGGATAGGCCAAATTTGATTTACTATAAGCAAATGGATTAGAATAAATTGTCATAGTCTCATTGGGTATGCTAGATTTGTGTTTTGTAAATGATCATATTTTGTAACAGAAATGTCTCTGGCTTTTGTTTGCTGATTTTGTATTTGCATGTATTTGCATATTTTTACAGGTAAATTACAGTAATAAGTAGTCATTTACTCACCAGCTCCCAATGAGATTTCTCACTGTCGCTTTTCACATTTCAGCTTCACTCTGACCTGGATAAGGGAGATAGTATGGTGAAGTACACACTCTCAGGTGAAGGAGTTGGCTCTGTTTTCACCATTGAGCCAAGCACTGGAGACATCCATGCCTTAAGGAGCCTGGACCGAGAAGAGAAGCCTTATTACACACTGAGAGCGCAGGCTGTTGACATGCTCACGGGCAGACCATTAGAGCCCGAGTCAGAGTTTATTATCAAAGTCCAGGACATCAATGACAATGAGCCAAGGTTCCTGGAGGGCCCATACTCTGCCAGCGTCCCAGAGATGTCACCTGTCGGTGAGTTCACTTCTCATTATGTCCCAGATGGTTGGGTGTTTGATATGTGAGAAAATCCTGGCCACAAAGCATGTTGCTTTAAAGTAAAATGAGAGCCATTCATTCTTAATGTGACGATCTGAACTCTTCTTCTTCATTGTCCACATACATATTCAAGGTCAGTGAAAGATATTAGACATTAGTTTGTTGCTCGTAGTAATTAACAGCACTGATTTATCCCTGCTGAAAAAAAAAAAAAAAAAAAAAACCTTAAA
>NW_015557203.1:3560-5131 GCF_001515605.1 Sinocyclocheilus anshuiensis | reverse complement strand
TCCCTGCGAAAAAAAAAAAAAAAAAAAAACACTTAAACTAGCCTAAGGTGATTAGTTGGTCTCCCAGCCTGGTTAAGCTGGTCTGTTTTGATGGTTTTAGAAGGCTTTTGGGCACATTTCAGCTGGTCAGGCTGGGGACCAGTTGGCCAGCTAGTCTGATAACTAATCCCAAATGCTTAATCTTACATCAAATGCAGTGGAACACTGCTTTTCCCCTTAGGAAAGCATTCACAACTGTGCTGACTCATATTTCTAAACACCATTTTGAATTGATTACTTTGAAGCCCATTTTTAGATTTGTATCCTAATGTAATAGATGCGACAGTATGCAGCCTACTCACATTTTTTTATACATAGGCTACATTTGCAAGAAAAGATATTAATTGGTTAGTTCAAAAAGTATGACAAATAACTAAGCAATATGTAGTCACAATAAAAATATTTTCTTCCGTATATACCTTAGTTAGGTTAGACGTCTTATTGAATTTAATGCAGATAAAAATTAGGCTTTTAGGGATGAACTTACAATGGCATGCACTGTATAAAGGTCCTAGATCCTCCATAAAACTGTTGTTTTTGTCTACATTTTTTTTTTTTCCGGAAAGATGTTTTGTCAGCCAATCAGTATTTTGTTAAACAACAGTACAGTCCATTAAATGCACTGTACTTATATCCCTCACAGCCTCATTTTCATTCTTGATATGGTGCAACCCAGACTAAGGTCTATTGTGATGCACTTTTGAGTGTAACAGATTATCCAAAAAGAAAAAAAAAATGTAGGAAAAATAGGTTGTTTATTGGATTTTGAGATGTGGGTGTTGCACTCAAAAATGAATGCAAGCTTGCAGTTGATAATGAAGAGGCGGGTTTTAAGCAGAGTAAATGACTGGAAAAGTCCGGCATACAACATAATTAATTGGAAGATCAAGTTATGACATTTTGATCAAACATTAAAAAAGAAATATACATGGATGAACAATAAGATCTGCAGGTGCATCTCAATAAATTAGAATGTCGTGGAAAAGTTCATTTATTTCAGTAATTCAACTCAAATTGTGAAACTCGTGTATTAAATAAATTCAATGCACACAGACTCAAGTAGTTTAAGTCTTTGGTTCTTTTAATGGTGATGATTTTTAGCTCATATTTAACAAAAACCAACCAATTCACTATCTCAGCAAATTAAAATACTTCATAAGACCAATAAAAAAAACAATTTAGTGAATTGTTGAGAAGGGTCTGGCTGCAGCTGGCGCTTGCACTCTCAGACTTGCATTCTCAGGCTTGCACTCTCAGACACTTGCACTTCCGCTAGCGATGTCACTTGCAGTCTTTTTTATTTTTTATTTTGTTCTATTTATTGATTACTTTTTGTTTGAATCTCTCAACATTTTACAACAGTAGCCAGGTGGTGAAGACAAGACAAAAGAAACTAAATTACGAAGTCACTTGCAATGGCCACTTGCACTCTCCGCTACCTGCGACGTCACTTGCAATCGACACAAATCGTGCGTGTTGCCAATGGAGACAAGACGCTGTGGTGGTGATTAAACGATTACAACTAATTTAGT
>NW_015557203.1:2408-2992 GCF_001515605.1 Sinocyclocheilus anshuiensis | reverse complement strand
AACAAACTAAATGGAAATGAAATAATATATATATTGAATTTATAAATGTGTATGTATATATACAGTATATATGTATGTGTGTGTGGCTGCACGTACACATATATGTAGCTGTTTTTTGGTGTTTAGCTTAGTGTTATGTTAGAATCATTATTATACTCTTATGCCTTTTGAATTGTTTTTAGCTTTATCTTTTGTTTTTCATTTAAATGTTAAGTTTTTACATTTTGCTGTATGCATTTGTCATTTTTATTTATTTATTTTTATTTTTAAAATGTGTATAGGTAGTATTTATAAAGTTTTAGCTTTTAGTTTTGGACCTGTTTTTAGTTGTTTTAATACTACAATTTATTGCTTCTGTTGTCCTCATTTGTGAGTCGCCTTGGATAAAAGCCTCTAATAAATGACTAAATAAATAAATGAAATAAATAATCATTAAATCACCACCACAGCTTCTTGTCTCCATTGGCAACAGCATGATTTGTGTCGATTGCAAGTGACGTCGCAGGTAGTGGAGAGGGCAAGTGGCGATTGCAAGTGACTTCGTAATTTAGTTTCTTTTTTCTTGTCTTCACCACCTGGCTCTA
>NW_015557203.1:0-1456 GCF_001515605.1 Sinocyclocheilus anshuiensis | reverse complement strand
ACTCCAGCAGGACGTTCTGTCATCCTCCGCGACAGCGGTTCCCCTGTCTCCTTCTCACCGCGAACCCGAGCCGCATGCCAACAACCCGCCCTTATACGATGGAGATCCGAATTCATGTCGGGCATTCTTATCTCAGTGTTCACTGGTGTTCGCGCTGCAACCACGCCGATATGCTACAGAATGGTTAAAGGTTGCCTATGTCATTACACTGCTGACGGGAAAGGCTCGCGAGTGGGGGACTGCCGTTTGGGACGCTAGAGCCCACTTTTGCACGGATTTTGAGGAGTTTCGCGGTGAGATGACAAAGCTGTTTGATCGCTCTGTTAGGGGAGATGAGGCAACGTCCACACTAGTGCGGCTCCGTCAAGGAGGCCGTTCCGTGACTGAATATACCATTCAGTTTAAAACATTAGCTGCTTCCTTCGACTCCTCTCACCACCTCTGTCCTCTCTGGCTGAACCTGAGCCCATGCAGGTGGGGCGGCTTCGATTGTCGGCTCAAGAAAGACAACAGAGGCTGGTCCAGGGTCTATGCCTCTACTGTGGGAGGTCGGGCCACTTTGCTCGGTTGTGTCCTGTAAAAGCCAAGGCCCACTAGTCAGACGGGGAGTCCTGGTGGGCGTTTCTCCTCTAATCTCCCCTCAGTCACGCACCCAACTCTCTGCTACCATCACGTACCAAGACTCGGTCCACTCCTGCAAGGCTCTGGTTGATTCCGGTGCCGAGGCCAGCTTTCTGGACTGTAGCACGGCCAAGAGCTGGGGCATCCCTGCCATTCCCCTCTCCTCCCCTGTCGCTGTCTGGGGCCTCTCTGGCCAGCCTGTAGCCACTATCACCCACACCACCCCTCGTGTGAGTCTTGTTGTGTCGGGCAATCACCGTGAGTCTGTTGTGCTGTTCCTCCTGGAGTCCCCATATGCTAGTCTTGTTCTGGGGCACCCCTGGTTGGCTCAGCACAGCCCTCATGTGGATTGGTCCCGCAGTCAGATATTGTCTTGGAGTCAGTCTTGTCATGCTTGTTGTCTAGGTGCAGTTTCTCCTCCTTTGTCTGTGTCTCCTGTGTTGCAGGTTGAGGCAGCTGATATCACTGGGGTCCCGGGGGAGTACCATGATCTGCGGCTGGTTTTCAGCAAGTCCCGGGCCACCTCGCTTCCCCCCCACCGGCCGTTCGATGGTGCCATCGATCTCCTTCCAGGCACTTCTCCGCCCCGGGGTCGTCTCTTTTCCCTGTCAGGTCCAGAACGAGAGGCTATGGACAAATACATTCAGGAATCCGTGAAAGCCGGACTCATTCTCCAAATCGTCCTCCCCTGCTGGTGCTGGGTTCTTCTTCATTAAGAAGAAGGATGGCTCTCTGCATCCTTGTATCGATTACCAAGGGTTAAATGACATTACTGTTAAAAACAGGTACGCCTTGCCATTAATGTCATCTGCCTTTGAACTTTTGCAGGGAGCCA